>NW_026280200.1:0-55001 GCF_023373465.1 Oncorhynchus keta | reverse complement strand
GTCCAGGTGTAACCTGTCTGTACTGTAACTCAGTCATGTAGTGTCCAGGTGTAACCTGTCTGTACCGTAACTCAGTCATGTAGTGTCCAGGTGTAACCTGTCTGTACTGTAACTCAGTCATGTAGTGTCCAGGTGTAACCTGTCTGTACTGTAACTCAGTCATGTAGTGTCCAGGTGTAACCTGTCTGTACTGTAACTCAGTCATGTAGTGTCCAGGTGTAACCTGTCTGTACTGTAACTCAGTCATGTGTCCAGGTGTAACCTGTCTGTACGGTGTAGTGTCCAGGTGTAACCTGTCTGTACCGTAACTCAGTCATGTAGTGTCCAGGTGTAACCTGTCTGTACCGTAACTCAGTCATGTAGTGTCCAGGTGTAACCTGTCTGTACTGTAACTCAGTCATGTAGTGTCCAGGTGTAACCTGTCCGTACCGTAACTCAGTCATGATGTGGTCAGTCAGTCCCTGGCCCTGGGCGGCTGGTAATACTGGACCGTGGGCCGTGTCCTCGTGGTGGTCCTAGGCTGCCCGTCTCCCCCGCGCCGGTACTCTAGCCCCTCCTCTTCCTTCTGCCACCACACATACAGACCTACCATCAGTTTATTTATTTTTTTAATCATACTGAATATGATTCTATTAATTTTTTAAAAACCTTTATTCAACTAGGCATGTCAGTTAAGAACAAATTCTTATTTTCAATGACGGCCTAGGAACAGTGGGTTAACTGCCTGTTCAGGGGCAGAAAGACAGATTTGTACCTTGTCAGCTCGGGGATTTGAACTTGCAACCTTTCGGTTACTAGTCCAACGCTCTAACCACTAGGCTACCCTGCCACCCTCCCTCCCCCTTCCTTCCTTCCTTCCTTCCTTCCTTCCTTCCTTCCTTCCTTCCTTCCTTCCTTCCTTCCTTCCTTCCTTCCTTCCTTCCTTCCTTCCTTCCTCTCTCCCTCCGCCGTTCTGACAGGCAGGACCTGATCCTAGATCTGCACTCTGGACTAAAGACACTGAGAAGACACTGCGCTGGTTTAAGAGATGATATTAGAGCAGCTGACCTTCCTGAAGGCTAAACCCCATGCTGTATCAGTCTGTGTCTTCACACCTGAATATGAGGCGCCATCTTAGACGCAACCAAGGACTTTCTATTGGGTAGAACGAAGGCTCATTCTCAATGAGTCTTTCCTCGTTTCCTCATCACATCCTCTTTTTCTCGCCTCCTTCTCTAAAACCCATTAGAGGAGACGGACGAGGGGTGGGGGTGGGGGAGGGGGCCTTGGACATTCTCCTCCAATACGGTTTGAGAAGCTGGAGAGGAGAGATGATGTGTGGAAAGGTGAGTTGACTACAGAGCAACTGTAGTCCCATAGATACTTACCCAGAAGTCCGTGCTGACCGGTCTGATGTTGTGTAGAAGGACCTCCTCACAGTTTCCATACTCAGTGAAGACCACGACGGCCGTGAGACCAGAGGGATGAACAGCATCTATCCTGGACCTGTAGAACTACACACAGAGGTGTCATTACACACAGCATCTATCCTGGACCTATAGAACTACACACAGAGGTGTCATTACACACAGCATCTATCCTGGACCTATAGAACTACACACAGAGGTGTCATTACACACAGCATCTATCCTGGACCTATAGAACTACACACAGAGGTGTCATTACACACAGCATCTATCCTGGACCTGTAGAACTACACACAGAGGTGTCATTACACACAGCATCTATCCTGGACCTGTAGAACTACACACAGAGGTGTCATTACACACAGCATCTATCCTGGACCTATAGAACTACACACAGAGGTGTCATTACACACAGCATCTATCCTGGACCTATAGAACTACACACAGAGGTGTCATTACACACAGCATCTATCCTGGACCTGTAGAACTACACACAGAGGTGTCATTACACACAGCATCTATCCTGGACCTATAGAACTACACACAGCATCTATCCTGAACCTGTCATTACACACAGCATCTATCCTGGACCTGAACTAGAACTACACACAGAGGTGTCATTACACACAGCATCTATCCTGGACCTATAGAACTACACACAGAGGTGTCATTACACACAGCATCTATCCTGGACCTATAGAACTACACACAGAGGTGTCATTACACACAGCATCTATCCTGGACCTATAGAACTACACACAGAGGTGTCATTACACACAGCATCTATCCTGGACCTGTAGAACTACACACAGAGGTGTCATTACACACAGCATCTATCCTGGACCTATAGAACTACACACAGAGGTGTCATTACACACAGCATCTATCCTGGACCTGTAGAACTACACACAGAGGTGTCATTACACACAGCATCTATCCTGGACCTGTAGAACTACACACAGAGGTGTCATTACACACAGCATCTATCCTGGACCTGTAGAACTACACACAGACCTCTAGAACTACACACAGAGGTGTCCCATTACACACAGCATCTATCCTGGACCTGACTATCTAACTACACACAGAGACTCCCATGACTCCCATCTATCTAACCATGACATCTATCTAACCATGACTCCCATCTATCTAACCATGACTCCCATCTATCTAACCATGACTCCCATCTATCTAACCATGACTCCCATCTATCTAACCATGACTCCCATCTATCTAACCATGACTCCCATCTATCTAACCATGACTGGACCTATAGAACTACACCATGACAGAGACTCCCATCTATCTAACCATGTGTCATTACACACAGCATCTATCTAACCTGGACCTATAGAACTCCCATCTACACAGAGGTGTCAACCATTACACACAGCTCCCATCTATCCTGACTCCCACCTATAGAACTACACACAGAGACTCCTATCTATCTAACCATGTGACTCCCATCTACAACCACAGCATCTATCTAACCTGACTCCCATCTATCTAACCATGACTATCTACCATGACTATCTAACCATGACTCTCTATCTAACCACACTCCCATCTACTATCTACACCAGACTCCCATCTATCCTGACTCCCACCTAACCATGACTCCCATCTATCTAACCACGAATCTATCTAACACAGCCCATCTATCTATCCCCATGACTCCTGTCTAACCATGAACCCATCTATCTACCATGACTCCCATCTATCTAACCATGACTCCCATCTATCTAACCATGACTCCCATCTATCTAACCATGACTCCCTATCTATCTCCCAACCCATGACTCCCATCTATCTAACCATGACTCCCATCTATCTAACCATGACTCCCATCTATCTAACCATGACTCCCATCTATCTAACCATGACTCCCATCTATCTAACCATGACTCCCATCTATCTAACCATGACTCCCATCTATCTAACCATGACTCCCATCTATCTAACCATGACTCCCATCTATCTAACCATGACTCCCATCTATCTAACCATGACTCCCATCTATCTAACCACGACTCCCATCTATCTAACCATGACTCCCATCTATCTAACCATGACTCCCATCTATCTAACCATGACTCCCATCTATCTAACCATGACTCCCATCTATCTAACCATGACTCCCATCTATCTAACCATGACTCCCATCTATCTAACCATGACTCCTATCTAACCATCTCTATCTAACCATGACTCCCATCTATCTAACCATGACTCCCATCTATCTAACCATGACTCCCATCTATCTAACCATGACTCCCATCTATCTAACCATGACTCCCATCTATCTAACCATGACTCCCATCTATCTAACCATGACTCCCATCTATCTAACCATGACTCCCATCTATCTAACCATGACTCCCATCTATCTAACCATCTCCCATCTAACCCCATCTACTAACCATGACCTATCTATCTATCTAACCATGACTCCCATCTATCTAACCACGACTCCCATCTATCTAACCATGACTCCCATCTATCTAACCATGACTCCCATCTATCTAACCACGATTCCCATCTATCTAACCATGACTCCCAGTGTTAATAACCAGTTGTATCCTTGTTGTCTTCCCAGTAGATCGCTAGAACCTGGTCTCCTGGTTTCTAAGTTCCCCAGGCCTCTGAGCCACTGCTCCCATCTATCTAACCATGCTCCATCTATCGGTCCCATCTATCCTGCCCCTGGTCTGACCTCTGGTCTGATCTCTGCCCCATCTTGACCTGCCCCGATTCTCTTCTTGAGGGGCGGTGTTGAACCTGGTCTCCCATGGTTTCAACCATGTTCCCCTAGGCCTTGTTATGGGCGGGGTTAGTGCTGTTCCTGTTGTGTGGCTCCTCCCTCCCTCCCCTGGGGGCGGGACCAGAGGAGTAGTTCTGTTGTTTGATTGGCCCTGTCCGGTGTTCCGTTGACGAGTCACCGTTTTGGAGGTGTGGCCCCAGCCTGGGCCGCTGCCCACTTGGCCTTTCACTGGACGAGACTCACCACGGGACACGCCCCAGTCCTTCTCTTGCCCCGCCCACGACGTAGAAGAGTACGACGGTCCGTTGTCCCGGTAACGGTCAAAGTTGTCAGAGTTGGGTCTTTCCCCATGACTTCCCCCTCCTCCTCTCCGTCTGCTGTTGGGCTCAGCTCTACAATACAACACAACGTTACTGCACATCCCAGAATGCACCTTTCTTCATTGGCACTGCACACACATTAGTAAACAGTCAACTCTCACACGTTGTATTCATAAACACGGATGACATTGACAACGAGACGACATTCATAGTCAAGTCTAATCAAGTATCCATACAAACAATGCCACTTTAGATAATGTTTACATACCCTACATTACTCATCTCATATTCATATACTGTACTCTATACCATCTACTGCATCTTGCCTATGCCGTTCTGTACCATCACTCATTCATATATCTTTATGTACATATTCTTTATCCCCTTACACTTGTGTGTATAAGACAGTAGTTGTGGAATTGTTAGGTTAGATTACTTGTTGGTTATTACTGCATTGTCCGAACAAGAAGCACAAGCATTTCGCTACACACTCACATTAACATCTGATAACCATGTGTATGTGATCAATAACATCTGATAACCATGTGTATGTGACCAATAACATCTGCTAACCATGTGTATGTGATCAATAACATCTGCTAACCGTGTGTATGTGATCAATAACATCTGCTAACCATGTGATCAATAACATCTGCTAACCATGTGACCAATAACATCTGCTAACCATGTGTATGTGATCAATAACATCTGCTAACCGTGTGTATGTGATCAATAACATCTGCTAACCATGTGATCAATAACATCTGCTAACCATGTGACCAATAACATCTGCTAACCATGTGTATGTGATCAATAACATCTGCTAACCAGGTGTATGTGATCAATAACATCTGCTAACCATGTGATCAATAACATCTGCTAACCATGTGACCAATAACATCTGCTAACCATGTGTATGTGATCAATAACATCTGCTAACCGGGTGTATGTGATCAATAACATCTGCTAACCGGGTGTATGTGATCAATAACATCTGCTAACCATGTGACCAATAACATCTGCTAACCGGGTGTATGTGATCAATAACATCTGCTAACCGGGTGTATGTGATCAATAACATCTGCTAACCATGTGTATGTGATCAATAACATCTGATAACCATGTGACCAATAACATCTGCTAACCATGTGTATGTGATCAATAACATCTGATAACCATGTGACCAATAACATCTGCTAACCATGTGTATGTGATCAATAACATCTGATAACCATGTGATCAATAACATCTGATAACCATGTGTATGTGATCAATAACATCTGCTAACCATGTGTATGTGATCAATAACATCTGCTAACCGGGTGTATATGATCAATAACATCTGCTAACCATGTGTATGTGACCAATAACATCTGCTAACCGGGTGTATATGATCAATAACATCTGCTAACCATGTGTATGTGACCAATAACATCTGCTAACCGGGTGTATGTGATCAATAACATCTGCTAACCATGTGTATGTGACCAATAACATCTGCTAACCGGGTGTATATGATCAATAACATCTGCTAACCATGTGTATGTGACCAATAACATCTGCTAACCATGTGTATGTGATCAATAACATCTGCTAACCGGGTGTATGTGATCAATAACATCTGCTAACCATGTGTATGTGACCAATAACATCTGCTAACCGGGTGTATATGATCAATAACATCTGCTAACCATGTGTATGTGACCAATAACATCTGCTAACCGGGTGTATGTGATCAATAACATCTGCTAACCATGTGTATGAGATCAATAACATCTGCTAACCATGTGTATGTGATCAATAACATCTGCTAACCATGTGTATGTGATCAATAACATCTGCTAACCATGTGTATGTGACCAATAACATCTGCTAACCATGTGACCAATAACATCTGCTAACCATGTGTATGTGACCAATAACATCTGCTAACCATGTGATCAATAACATCTGCTAACCATGTGATCAATAACATCTGCTAACCATGTGATCAATAACATCTGCTAACCATGTGATCAATAACATCTGCTAACCATGTGACCAATAACATCTGCTAACCATGTGATCAATAACATCTGCTAACCATGTGATCAATAACATCTGCTAACCATGTGACCAATAACATCTGCTAACCATGTGTATGTGATCAATAACATCTGCTAACCATGTGTATGTGACCAATAACATCTGCTAACCATGTGTATGTGATCAATAACATCTGCTAACCATGTGTATGTGATCAATAACATCTGCTAACCATGTGTATGTGACCAATAACATCTGCTAACCATGTGTATGTGACCAATAACATCTGCTAACCATGTGTATGTGACCAATAACATCTGCTAACCAGGTGTATGTGATCAATAACATCTGCTAACCATGTGATCAATAACATCTGCTAACCATGTGTATGTGATCAATAAAAATGTGATTTGATTTGATGACGTTGCCAATCAAGTCTAATCCAGTATCCATACCTGTTGTCTGTTCCGCTGTCAGACCTCTGGACCCCTTTAGGTTCTGATACACAGTTAAAACTGGACTCTGTCTGGTGCTGGCCTGGTTTAGAGGCAGCTGGTGCAGGTCCGTTGTCCTGCTTCATCCCTCCTCCTCCTCCTCCTCCTCCTCCTCCTCCTCCTCCTCCTCCTCTCTTATTAAACGACAGATCGGGTACCGAGTGCTGCTCTCTCCGACTTTGGTTCTGGAACCCTCCGGAACCAGAACTAGAACCTACTCTGATCCCCTGCTGGAAGGTTCTAGAACCAGAAGAATCCCCCTGGGTTCCGTCTCTGGGTTCTCTGTTCCGCTGGCCGGGGGCAGGGTACGTAGCAGCAGGGCAGAACACTGATGTCTGTCCTCTGGCCTCCCTGGCTGTTTGTCTCTCATGCTGGGCCTCTCTCCACCTCTCTGACCCTCCTCCACCTCCAGGAGGGGCCTTCTCCTGTGTCTGGCCCCTTTCCCGGCCTCTGTCCTGGGCCTCTCTCCACCTCTCTGACCCTCCTCCACCTCCAGGAGGGGCCTTCTCCTGTGTCTGGCCCCTTTCCTGGCCTCTGTCCTGGGCTCTCTCCTGGCCCTGCCGGCTCCCTGCTGGAGCTGGGGCTGGGAAAGGGGTGGATGTGGCGATGGAGGGGTCGTGGCCAGGTTTAGGGAAATCCTTGTCACTATCTCTCTGGAAACGAGGTGGTCGGTCGTTCCGGTCGTTCCTGAAGTCTGATCTGTCGTTCCTCTCGTTTCTCTCCTTCCGTGATCTGTCGTTCCTGGACCAGTCGTTACGGCTGTCGCTGCGTTGGGGGTACCTGTCCTGGGACTGGCTGTTAGGAGGGAACGTCATCTTACCCTCGTGATGCCTTTGGGAGGACTGGCTCTTTGGCTCTGGAGGGGAAACCCAGAGAGAGAGAACACACACACACACACACACACACACACACACACACACACACACACACACACACACACACACACACACACACACACACACACACACAGGTGTAAACATTAAAACATTTCAACCAAATTGGATACACAAAAAGTAGTTTTTGTTTGCTGATAGACCTAGTGCCCTGTTCTGTCTGGTGTCTGACCTGCCTACACTGTGCCCCTCCCCTCTCTCTAGCTGTTCTGTCTGTCTCTGTGCCCCTCCCCTCTCTCTAGCTGTTCTGTCTGTCTCTGTGCCCCTCCCCTCTCTCTAGCTGTTCTGTCTGTCTCTGTGCCCCTCCCCTCTCTCTAGCTGTTCTGTCTGTCTCTGTGCCCCTCCCCTCTCTCTAGCTGTTCTGTCTGTCTCTGTGCCCCTCCCCTCTCTCTAGCTGTTCTGTCTGTCTCTGTGCCCCTCCCCTCTCTCTAGCTGTTCTGTCTGTCTCTGTGCCCCTCCCCTCTCTCTTCCCCACCTCTCTAGCTGTTCTGTCTGTCTCTGTGCCCCTCCCATCTCTCTTCCCCACCTCTGTAGCTGTTCTGTCTGTCTCTGTGCCCCTCCCACTTCTCTAGTTGTTCTGTCTGTCTCTGTGCCCCTCCCCTCTCTCTAGCTGTTCTGTCTGTCTCTGTGCCCCTCCCCTCTCTCTAGCTGTTCTGTCTGTCTCTGTGCCCCTCCCACCTCTCTAGCTGTTCTGTCTGTCTCTGTGCCCCTCCCACCTCTCTAGCTGTTCTGTCTGTCTCTGTGCCCCTCCCACCTCTCTTCCCCACCTCTGTAGCTGTTCTGTCTGTCTCTGTGCCCCTCCCACCTCTCTAGCTGTTCTGTCTGTCTCAGTGCCACCCCCACCTCTCTAGCTGTTCTGTCTGTCTCTGTGCCCCTCCCTCTCTCTTCCCCACCTCTCTAGCTGTTCTGTCTGTCTCTGTGCCCCTCCCATCTCTCTTCCCCACCTCTGTAGCTGTTCTGTCTGTCTCTGTGCCCCTCCCACTTCTCTAGTTGTTCTGTCTGTCTCTGTGCCCCTCCCCTCTCTCTAGCTGTTCTGTCTGTCTCTGTGCCCCTCCCACCTCTCTAGCTGTTCTGTCTGTCTCTGTGCCCCTCCCACCTCTCTAGCTGTTCTGTCTGTCTCTGTGCCCCTCCCACCTCTCTAGCTGTTCTGTCTGTCTCTGTGCCCCTCCCACCTCTCTAGCTGTTCTGTCTGTCTCTGTGCCCCTCCCACCTCTCTAGCTGTTCTGTCTGTCTCTGTGCCCCTCCCACCTCTCTAGCTGTTCTGTCTGTCTCTGTGCCCCTCCCACCTCTCTATGAAAAGATGTGAGTGTTTGTGTTCTCTGAAGTACGGCAACTAATCCAGTCTCCGTTTTCAAAAATACTGAATCTCAGGAGGCGATTCCTAGAGGAAGATGTATTTTCAGTCTACTAAATGTCTCCTTACTACATTTGAACACAGTGAATAAACTGAGTTTTCTATTGTGTTATTGACTGTACATTTGTTTTACTCCATATGTAACTCTGTGTTGTAGTTTTTGTCGCACTGCTTTGCTTTATCTTGGTCAGGGTCGCAGTTGTAAATGAGAACTTGTTCTCAACTGGCCTCCCTGGTTAAGTAAAAGGTGAAATAAAATAAATGAAATTGGCAAGTCATGGTATTTAACAAGATGTAACGATTGGTCTGTGAGCAGGCGGCAGAGGCAGGCTGTACGATTGTTTATCCCACAGGCAGCTCAAGATTAATTTGATGGACAGTTCTGGAAGCCTCGTGATGGACGTTAGTCCTACTTCAGAAGCGACCTTCCTTCACAGACAAGTAGAACACCCGTTCAGCGGGCGCCTCGACTCTCCAGAGAAGGTTTGGTTTTGGCATTTAAAAAGCTGTCGTCCTACACTGAACAGACAAACAAACATACCGAAGCAGAGGTGCTTTCAAGGGGATATGACTGAGGGAGATTTCACTGTCTGACTGAGGGAGATTTCACTGTCTGACTGAGGGAGATTTCACTCCACTGTCTGACTGAGGGAGATTTCACTCCACTGTCTGACTGAGGGAGATAGAACTACACTGTCTGACTGAGGGAGATAGAACTTCACTGTCTGACTGAGGGAGATTTCACTGTCTGTCTAAGGGAGATAGAACTTCACTGTCTGACTGAGGGAGATTTCACTGTCTGACTGAGGGAGATTTCACTGTCTGTCTGAGGGAGATAGAACTACACTGTCTGTCTGAGGGAGATTTCACTGTCTGTCTGAGGATATTTCACTGTCTGACTGAGGGAGATTTCACTGTCTGACTGAGGGAGATTTCACTGTCTGACTGAGGGAGAGAGAACTTCACTGTCTGACTGAGGGAGATTTCAATGTCTGACTGAGGGAGATTTCACTGTCTGACTGAGGGAGAGAGAACTTCACTGTCTGACTGAGGGAGATTTCAATGTCTGACTGAGGGAGATTTCACTGTCTGACTGAGGGAGATTTCACTGTCTGACTGAGGGAGATTTCACTGTCTGACTGAGGGAGATTTCACTGTCTGACTGAGGAAGACTTCACTGTCTGACTGAGGGAGAGAGAACTACACTGTCTGACCGAGGGAGATATAACTACACTGTCTGACTGAGGGAGATAGAACTACACTGTCTGTCTGAGGGAGATAGAACTTCACTGTCTGTCTGAGGGAGATAGAACTACACTGTCTGTCTGAGGGAGATAGAACTACCCTGTCTGTCTGAGGGAGAGAGAACTTCACTGTCTGACTGAGGGAGATAGAACTTCACTGTCTGACTGAGGGAGATAGAACTTCACTGTCTGTCTGAGGGAGATAGAACTACCCTGTCTGTCTGAGGGAGAGAGAACTTCACTGTCTGACTGAGGGAGAGGAGATAGAACTACACTGTCTGTCTGAGGGAGATAGAACTACCCTGTCTGTCTGAGGGAGAGAGAACTTCACTGTCTGACTGAGGGAGAGGAGATAGAACTACACTGTCTGTCTGAGGGAGATAGAACTACACTGTCTGTCTGACTGAGGGAGATAGAACTACCCTGTCTGTCTGAGGGAGATAGAACTACACTGTCTGTCTGGGGAGAGGAGATAGAACTACACTGTCTGTCTGAGGGAGATAGAACTACACTGTCTGTCTGACTGAGGGAGATAGAACTACCCTGTCTGTCTGAGGGAGATAGAACTACCCTGTCTGTCTGAGGGAGAGAGAACTACACTGTCTGACTGAGGGAGAGGAGATAGAACTACACTGTCTGACTGAGGGAGATAGAACTACACTGTCTGACTGAGGGAGAGGAGATAGAACTACACTGTCTGACTGAGGGAGAGGAGATAGAACTACACTGTCTGACTGAGGGAGAGGAGATAGAACTACACTGTCTGACTGAGGGAGAGGAGATAGAACTACACTGTCTGACTGAGGGAGAGGAGATAGAACTACACTGTCTGTCTGAGGGAGAGGAGATAGAACTACACTGTCTGACTGAGGGAGAGGAGATAGAACTACACTGTCTGTCTGAGGGAGATAGAACTACACTGTCTGTCTGAGGGAGAGGAGATAGAACTACACTGTCTGACTGAGGGAGAGAGAACTACACTGTCTGACTGAGGGAGATAGAACTACACTGTCTGACTGAGGGAGATAGAACTACACTGTCTGACTGAGGGAGATAGAACTACACTGTCTGACTGAGGGAGATAGAACTACACTGTCTGACTGAGGGAGATAGAACTACACTGTCTGACTGAGGGAGATAGAACTACACTGTCTGACTGAGGGAGAGGAGATAGAACTACACCGTCTGACTGAGGGAGAGAGAACTACACTGTCTGACTGAGGGAGATAGAACTACACTGTCTGACTGAGGGAGAGGAGATAGAACTACACTGTCTGACTGAGGGAGATAGAACTACACTGTCTGACTGAGGGAGAGGAGATAGAACTACACTGTCTGACTGAGGGAGAGGAGATAGAACTACACTGTCTGACTGAGGGAGATAGAACTACACTGTCTGACTGAGGGAGATAGAACTACACTGTCTGACTGAGGGAGATAGAACTACACTGTCTGTCTGAGGGAGATAGAACTTCACCGTCTGTCTGAGGGAGATAGAACTACACTGTCTGACTGAGGGAGATAGAACTACACTGTCTGACTGAGGGAGAGGAGATAGAACTACACTGTCTGTCTGAGGGAGATAGAACTTCACTGTCTGACTGAGGGAGATAGAACTACACTGTCTGTCTGAGGGAGATAGAACTACACTGTCTGACTGAGGGAGATAGAACTACACTGTCTGACTGAGGGAGATAGAACTACACTGTCTGACTGAGGGAGATAGAACTACACTGTCTGTCTGAGGGAGATAGAACTACACTGTCTGTCTGAGGGAGATAGAACTACACTGTCTGACTGAGGGAGATAGAACTACACTGTCTGACTGAGGGAGATAGAACTACACTGTCTGTCTGAGGGAGATAGAACTTCACTGTCTGACTGAGGGAGAGGAGATAGAACTACACTGTCTGTCTGAGGGAGATAGAACTACACTGTCTGACTGAGGGAGATAGAACTACACTGTCTGACTGAGGGAGATAGAACTACACTGTCTGACTGAGGGAGAGAGAACTACACTGTCTGACTGAGGGAGAGAGAACTACACTGTCTGACTGAGGGAGATAGAACTACACTGTCTGTCTGAGGGAGAGGAGATAGAACTTCACCGTCTGTCCCTAGGGGTCCTTATTAGGACCATTATTCTGCTTCGTGAATGAATGATTCTGCATCGTGAACTAATAGGACCACTATGCATGGTAAATTGACGTGGAATTTTCTGATGTTTTTGTGTATAGTTTTAACAGAAAATTATTTGTAAAAAAAAAAATGCAGATTAAACGTTAAGCAACATTGTCCATTGGTCACATTCCTAACGTGTACACACACAGACATGCTTAATACGTTCTGGATACGCTCTTTTAATTGGAGACCTGAGAAACAAATCAAAAAACAAACGTCATTATATACTTTTTATTTTTAAACAAAGAAGGCAGAAACTAAAGTCATTGCCAGAGTTCAGTAAAAACGATCCCAAACTCTGGTTTCAAACGTCTAAAACGCTTGAAATGAGCCCAAACAGCAAACGGTAACTTCCCCTCATGAAAGGCAGGAAATGAAACCCATCCCTCTCTGTTGACTGTGTCCATTTCCCCTCTGTGGTGAACCATATGTCAGTTTGTCGCCATGCCGACACACTGATGTCAGAGACTTAACTAACGGCAGCACTGTTTCATACAGATTAATACCCTCTGTAGAGAGACACAGACCATCTGGCCTGGCTCCTCACTGTAACCACCAGAGGAGAGGACGACGGCACCAGAGACTACAGCACCAGAGATAACAGCACCAGAGACTACAGCACCAGAGACTACAGCACCAGAGACTACAGCACCAGAGACTACGGCACCAGAGACTACAGCACCAGAGACTACAGCACCAGAGACTACGGCACCAGAGACTACGGCACCAGAGACTACAGCACCAGAGACTACAGCACCAGAGACTACAGCACCAGAGACTACAGCACCAGAGACTACAGCACCAGAGACTACAGCACCAGAGACTACAGCACCAGAGACTACAGCACCAGAGACTACGGCACCAGACTACAGCACCAGAGACTACAGCACCAGAGACTACAGCACCAGAGACTACAGCACCAGAGACTACAGCACCAGAGACAGGACTACAGCACCAGAGACAGGGCGACAGCACCAGAGACTACAGCACCAGAGACAGGGCTACAGCACCAGAGACTACAGCACCAGAGACAGGGATACAGCACCAGAGACAGGGCTACAGCACCAGACACTACAGCACCAGAGACAGGACTACAGCACCAGAGACAGGGCGACAGCACCAGAGACAGGACTACGGCACCAGAGACTACAGCACCAGAGACTACAGCACCAGAGACAGGACTACAGCACCAGAGACTACAGCACCAGAGACTACAGCACCAGAGACAGGACTACAGCACCAGAGACTACAGCACCAGAGACTACAGCACCAGAGACAGGACTACGGCACCAGAGACAGGACTACAGCACCAGAGACTACAGCACCAGAGACAGGACTACAGCACCAGAGACTACAGCACCAG
Source organism: Oncorhynchus keta (assembly GCF_023373465.1). Lineage (NCBI taxonomy): Eukaryota > Metazoa > Chordata > Actinopteri > Salmoniformes > Salmonidae > Oncorhynchus > Oncorhynchus keta. The sequence goes on along the minus strand of NW_026280200.1, from coordinate 40,960 downwards.
AGACTACAGCACCAGAGACTACAGCACCAGAGACAGGACTACAGCACCAGAGACAGGACTACAGCACCAGAGACTACAGCACCAGAGACAGGGCTACAGCACCAGAGACAGGACTACAGCACCAGAGACAGGACTACAGCACCAGAGACTACAGCACCAGAGACAGGACTACAGCACCAGAGACAGGACAGGACTAGAGACTATAACACCAGAGATTACAATACCAGAGACTATAACACCAGAGACTATAACACCAGAGACTATAACACCAGAGACTATAACACCAGAGACAGGACTAGAGACTATAACACCAGAGACTATAACACCAGAGACTATAACACCAGAGACTATAACACGATACACTATAACACCAGAGACTATAACACCAGAGACTATAACACCAGAGACTATAACACCAGAGACAGGACTAGAGACTATAACACCAGAGACTATAACATCAGAGACAGGACTAGAGACTATAACACCAGAGACTATAACACCAGAGACTATAACACCAGAGACGATAACACCAGAGACTATAACACCAGAGACTATAACACCAGAGACAGGACTAGAGACTATAACACCAGAGACTATAACACCAGAGACTATAACACCAGAGACTATATATAACACCAGAGACTATAACACCATACACTATAACACCAGAGACTATAACACCAGAGACTATAACACCAGAGACTATAACACCAGAGACTATAACACCAGAGACGATAACACCAGAGACTATAACACCAGAGACTATAACACCAGAGACAGGACTAGAGACTATAACACCAGAGACTATAACACAAGAGACTATAACACCAGAGACTATAGCACCAGAGACTATAACACCAGAGACTATAACACCAGAGACAGGACTAGAGACTATAACACCAGAGACTATAACACCAGAGACTATAACACCAGAGACTATAACACCAGAGACTATAACACAAGAGACTATAACACCAGAGACTATAACACCAGAGACTATAACACCAGAGACTATAACACCAGAGACTATAACACCAGAGACTATAACACCAGAGACTATAACACCAGAAACTATAACACCAGAGACTATAACACCAGAGACAGGACTAGAGACTATAACACCAGAGACTATAACACCAGAGACTATAACAAGAGACTATAACACCAGAGACTATAACACCAGAGACTATAACACCAGAGACTATAACACCAGAGACTATAACACCAGAAACTATAACACCAGAGACTATAACACCAGAGACTATAACACCAGAAACTATAACACCAGAGACTATAACACCAGAGACTATAACACCAGAGACTATAACACCAGAGACTATAACACCAGAGACTATAACACCAGAGACTATAACACCAGAGACTATAACACCAGAGACTATAACACCAGAGACTATAACACCAGAGACTATAACACCAGAGACTATAACACCAGAGACTATAACACCAGAGACTATAACACCAGAGACTATAACACCAGAGACTATGACACCAGAGACTATAACACCAGAGACTATAACACCAGAGACTATGATACCAGAGACTATAACACCAGAGACTATAACACCAGAGACTATAACACCAGAGACTATAACACCAGAGACAGGACTAGAGACTATAACACCAGAGACTATAACACCAGAGACTATAACACCAGAGACTATAACACCAGAGACTATAACACCAGAGACAGGACTAGAGACTATAACACCAGAGACTATAACACCAGAGACTATAACACCAGAGACTATAACACCAGAGACAGTACATTGTTTCTCACAATAGTCTATTATTTTTAAAAATGTACAATACTTGAAGGAATTTTGAATGACAGTTCATCTTTGATGCTGGAAAAAAAAAGAGTTGTGAATCAGAAAGAAAAACAGGAACAAAAAGAAAGTTATTATCTCCCTGTAATAGAAAATTCCCCTTTTCAAAATATGTCACAAATAGGTGTAACAAACTGCTTTGTGCTTTGTGAAAAAAAAAATGTCAGGTTGAAAACAGGCATCACAGCGGGATAAAGGTAGAGGAGGGGAAATGATCCCTGCTGCTGCCTCGCTCTCCCATCAAGGTGCATGAATTCAGGAGCAAAGTGAAGTAGAGACACTTCTTTATTGTTAAAACGAACAGGTTTCAACTATAGCAATGCTGATGAAGACAATTGGTAAAGGACAGGACTGTACCTTGTAGGGAGAAGCTCCCCATCTTGGACTCCAGGAAGTCGAACAGAGTGCTGGGTCCTGACGGTCTTCCTCCTGCTCCCTCCTCCTCATCCTCACCCCCAAACCTACTGGACCGACCCCGACCCCGGCCACGACCCCTTCCTCTGTCTGCTGCATGGAGGAAACAGGCGCAGCAGAAAAGTCACATTATCAATGGGATTCTATAGTTATTACGTAGTCGTAGGTCATGTTGTAGGCTGACCTCTGGGTGGGGGGGGCTTACCTCTGGGTGAGGGGGGCTTACCTCTGGGTGGGGGGCTTACCTCTGGGTGGGGGGGAACAGGGCTTACCTCTGGGTGGGGGTCTGCTGGGTTCCTCGGGGGGTGGGGGGTTTGAAGGTCCCCGTCAGTAGACTGTTGAGAGCCACCTCCATGTTGTTGTTGTTGTCCATCAGGGCCTGACGAGCATCCTCCTTATCAAACCCCATCTCCATAATGTCCCTTAGGGCCCGCTCATCCACCTAGAGGGAGGGGGATGGAGGGGATGGGAGGGGGTGGAGGGAGGGGAGGGGGGATGGGAGGGGGTGGAGGGAGGGGAGGGGGTGGAGGGATGGAGGGGAGGGGGATGGAGGGGATGGGAGGGGGTGGAGGGAGGGGAGGGGGATGGAGGGAGGGTAGGGGGTGGAGGGATGGGAGGGGGTGGAGGGAGGGGAGGGGGTGGAGGGAGGGGAGGGAGATGGAGGGATGGGAGGGGGATGGAGGGAGGGGAGGGGGGATGGAGAGATGGGGAGGAGTTCAAATGGGGGAGGAGAGTTCAAATGGGGGAGGGGTTAATGAAGACCCGGAGCACATCGTTACAACACCGTATATAGACATAATATGACATGTGAAATGTCTCTATTCTTTTGGAACTCAGGAGAGGTGACGCACTTCAGTTCAATTCAAGGGGCTTTATTGGCATGGAAACATACTTTAACAAGTGAAATAAACAATAATAATTAACAGTAAACATTACACTCACAGAAGTTCCAAAAGAATAAAGACATTTCAAATGTCATGTACAAATACAGTGCTCTGGACTTCATTAACCCCCCCGCACATATTTGAACTTCTCCCTCTCTGGTCTTCATTAACCCCCCTTTTGAACTTCTCCCTCCCTCTCTGGTCTTCATTAACCCCCCTTTTGAACTTCTCCCTCCCTCTCTGGACTTCATTAACCCCCCCCGCACATATTTGAACTTCTCTCTCTCTGGTCTTCATTAACCACCCTCCCTTTTGAACTTCCCTCTCTCTCTCTGGTTTTCATTGACCCCCCACACACATTTGAACTCCCCCTCCTGGTCTTCATTGAACCCCCCCATTTGATCTTCCCTCTCTCAGGTCTTCACCCCCTATTTGAACTTTCCTCTCTCTGGTCTTCATTAACCCCCCCCCACACATTTGAACTTCCCCCTCTCAGGTCTTCATTAACCCCCTCATTTGAACTTCCCTCTCTCAGGTCTTCATTAACCCCCCCATTTGAACTTCCCTCTCTCAGGTCTTCATTAACCCCCCCATTTGAACTTCCCTCTCTCAGGTCTTCATTAACCCCCCCATTTGAACTTCCCTCTCTCAGGTCTTCATTAACCCCCCCCATTTGAACTTCCCTCTCTCAGGTCTTAAAGAGGGAACAGGGTCTAAAGTAGTGCCCTATAGAGGGAATAGGGTCTAAAGTAGTGCCCTATAGAGGGAATATGGTGCCCTTTGGGAGACAGCCTGATGGGGGAAGGGAGGGGTCTTGCTGCAAGCCAGGAGTCTACATTACACAACTGAATGAAAGACTTGTTGTTGTTGAGGCCCAGTCCCACACCGTCTCAAACCACTGAGGGTCCCCAAGATTATTTCACAATCAGACCACAGAGGACCCTAAACCATCATCTGACTCTGACACCAATGAGGGTCCCCAAGATTATTTCACAATCAGACCACAGAGGACCCTAAACCATCATCTGACTCTGACACCAATGAGGGTCCCCAAGATTATTTCACAATCAGACCACAGAGGACCCTAAACCATCATCTGACTCTGAAACCAATGAGGGTCCCCGAGATTATTTCACAATCAGACCACAGAGGACCCTAAACCATCATCTGACTCTGACACCAATGAGGGTCCCCGAGATTATTTCACAATCAGACCACAGAGGACCCTAAACCATCATCTGACTCTGACACCAATGAGGGTCCCCGAGATTATTTCACAATCAGACCACAGAGGACCCTAAACCATCATCTGACTCTGAAACCAATGAGGGTCCCGAGATTATTTCACAATCAGACCACAGAGGACCCTAAACCATCATCTGACTCTGAAACCAATGAGGGTCCCCAAGATTATTTCACAATCAGACCACAGAGGACCCTAAACCATCATCTGACTCTGAAACCAATGAGGGTCCCCAAGATTATTTCACAATCAGACCACAGAGGACCCTAAACCATCATCTGACTCTGAAACCAATGAGGGTCCCCAAGATTATTTCACAATCAGACCACAGAGGACCCTAAACCATCATCTGACTCTGACACCAATGAGGGTCCCCAAGATTATTTCACAATCAGACCACAGAGGACCCTAAACCATCATCTGACTCTGACACCAATGAGGGTCCCCAAGATTATTTCACAATCAGACCACAGAGGACCCTAAACCATCATCTGACTCTGACACCAATGAGGGTCCCCAAGATTATTTCACAATCAGACCACAGAGGACCCTAAACCATCATCTGACTCTGAAACCAATGAGGGTCCCCAAGATTATTTCACAATCAGACCACAGAGGACCCTAAACCATCATCTGACTCTGACACCAAAACGGCTCAATAAAAACCTGAATCAGAGACATTTCTTACTGCGAGCCAGGAATTAAACAAATGAATTAGGCTGACTTGTTGTGGTTGTTGTTGTTGTGGTTGTGGTTGTGGTTGTTGTGGTTGTTGAAGGTTGTGGTTGTTGAAGGTTGTGGTTGTTGTGGTTGTGGTTGTTGTGGTTGTTGTTGTTGTTGTTGTGGTTGTGGTTGTTGTTGTGGTTGTTGTTGTTGTTGTGAAGCCTAGACAGGTCCAGCCCAAAACCAGAGAGCCAAGGCATATTTTACCAGAATTATTCTCCTGACCACAAAGACCTCAAACATCTTCAATTAAAATTGAAAGGAGCCCGGAGGGGGCTTTTAGACAGAGGGAAAGAGACCCACCCGCCTACACAGAGCTAAGGGAAACACTGGGTCAAAAGGTCGGAGCCCTCACCAGCTCGCGGTAATTTCCTAGTTCCCGGTAGTTTGGTTGTTCCCGGTAACTCCCGAGCTCTCTGTAGTTTCCTTCTGGACGGCTGGACTCCTCCGTCCTCTCCTCTCGTCTCTGCCGGTACGAGTCCCTGTCTCCTCGGTCTCCTCCTCCTCGTCGGTCTCCTCCTCGGTCTCCTCCTCCTCGTCGGTCTCCTCCTCGGTCTCCTCCTCCTCGTCGGTCCCGACCGCCTGTATTAACGAGGTTCCCGCCAGCATTGCCTCCGCCTCCAAACGTCCGAGTTCCCTTCAGAAGAGGTCAAAAGACACTCAGAGCTGGATTCCTCCCGGGGCAGACAGACAAAGTCTCTTCCTGGACTAAACAACTGTTTTATAATGGAGAATCTACACCTGGTCTGTGTCTGGGAAACTGGCCCTTCAGATACAACAAGCCAGTAGAAACAGTACCAACTCACACAGTGGGACACAGACAGAGTTCAACAGACATGGATGGTCCAGTTACTATAGCGACGACAACAGGGATAAAACACACACACACAGACACACAGACACACAGACAGATACAGACACACACACACAAACACACACACACACACAAACAGACACACACACAGATACAGACACACACACACAAACACACACACACAGACACACACACAGACACACACAGACACACACAGACACACACACACAAACAGACACACACACAGACACACACACACAGACACAGACACAGACACACACACAGACACAGACACAGACACACACACACACACCTCTTTGTTCTTGGCCACCTCAGCGATGGCTGCTAGCCTCTGCTTCTCAAACTCTTCGTTCTCGTCAGCCGTCTTCACCACACTGGTGCTGACCAGAGTCTTCCTGGTGTCCAGCTCTCTGGAGTCCACTTCCTCATTCCTTACACACTTCTGAGGAGCACAGAGAAACGACCATTTCATCAGTCTGATTGGTTAGTCAACAGAGAGAGAATCGGTCTGATTGGTTAGTCATCGGAGAGAGAATCAGTCTGATTGGTTAGTCAACGGAGAGAGAATCAGTCTGATTGGTTAGTCAACAAAGAGATTCAGGCTGATTGGTTAGTCAACAAAGAGAGAATCAGTCTGATTGGTTAGTCAACAGAGAGAGAATCAGTCTGATTGGTTAGTCAACGGAGAGAGAATCAGTCTGATTGGTTAGTCAACGGAGAGAGAATCAGTCTGATTGGTTAGTCAACAGAGAGAGAATCAGTCTGATTGGTTAGTCAACGGAGAGAGAATCAGTCTGATTGGTTAGTCAACGGAGAGAGAATCAGTCTGATTGGTTAGTCAACAAAGAGATTCAGGCTGATTGGTTAGTCAACAAAGAGAGAATCAGTCTGATTGGTTAGTCAACAGAGAGAGAATCAGTCTGATTGGTTAGTCAACGGAGAGAGAATCAGTCTGATTGGTTAGTCAACAAAGAGATTCAGGCTGATTGGTTAGTCAACAAAGAGAGAATCAGTCTGATTGGTTAGTCAACAGAGAGAGAATCAGTCTGATTGGTTAGTCAACGGAGAGAGAATCAGTCTGATTGGTTAGTCAACGGAGAGAGAATCAGTCTGATTGGTTAGTCAACGGAGAGAGAATCAGTCTGATTGGTTAGTCAACAAAGAGATTCAGGCTGATTGGTTAGTCAACAAAGAGAGAATCAGTCTGATTGGTTAGTCAACAGAGAGAGAATCAGTCTGATTGGTTAGTCAACGGAGAGAGAATCAGTCTGATTGGTTAGTAAACGGAGAGAGAATCAGTCTGATTGGTTAGTCAACAGAGAGAGAATCAGACTGATTGGTTAGTCAACGGAGAGAGAATCAGTCTGATTGGTTAGTCAACAAAGAGATTCAGGCTGATTGGTTAGTCAACAGAGAGAGAATCAGTCTGATTGGTTAGTCAACGGAGAGAGAATCAGTCTGATTGGTTAGTAAACGGAGAGAGAATCAGTCTGATTGGTTAGTCAACAGAGAGAGAATCAGACTGATTGGTTAGTCAACAGAGAGAGAATCAGTCTGATTGGTTAGTCAACAAAGAGATTCAGGCTGATTGGTTAGTCAACGGAGAGAGAATCAGTCTGATTGGTTAGTCAACAGAGAGAGAATCAGTCTGATTGGTTAGTCAACGGAGAGAGAATCAGTCTGATTGGTTAGTCAACGGAGAGAGAATCAGTCTGATTGGTTAGTCAACGGAGAGAGAATCAGTCTGATTGGTTAGTCAACGGAGAGAGAATCAGTCTGATTGGTTAGTCAACGGAGAGAGAATCAGTCTGATTGGTTAGTCAACGGAGAGAGAATCAGTCTGATTGGTTAGTCAACGGAGAGAGAATCAGTCTGATTGGTTAGTCAACGGAGAGAGAATCAGCCTGATTGGTTAGTCAACGGAGAGAGAATCAGTCTGATTGGTTCGTCAACTGAGAGAGAATCAGTCTGATTAGTTAGCCAACGGAGAGAGAATCAGCCTGATTGGTTAGTCAACGGAGAGAGAATCAGTCTGATTGGTTAGTCAACGGAGAGAGAATCAGCCTGATTGGTTAGTCAAAGGAGAGAGAATCAGTCTGATTGGTTCGTCAACAGAGAGAGTATCGGACTGATTGGTTAGTCAACAAAGAGAGAATCAGTCTGATTGGTTAGTCAACTCGGAGAGAGAATCAGTCTGATTGGTTAGTCAACAAAGAGAGAATCAGTCTGATTGGTTAGTCAACAAAGAGAGAATCAGTCTGATTGGTTAGTCAACGGAGAGAGAATCAGTCTGATTGGTTAGTCAACAAAGAGAGAATCAGTCTGATTGGTTAGTCAACGGAGAGAGAATCAGACTGATTGGTTTGTCAACGGAGAGAGAATCAGTCTGATTGGTTAGTCAACGGAGAGAGAATCAGTCTGATTGGTTAGTCAACGAAGAGAGAATCAGTCTGATTGGTTAGTCAACGGAGAGAGAATCAGTCTGATTGGTTAGTCAACAGAGAGAGAATCAGTCTGATTGGTTAGTCAACGAAGAGAGAATCAGTCTGATTGGTTAGTCAACAGAGAGAAAATCAGTCTGATTGGCTGTGCGTGGAACTCAGGTCATACCTGTCCGAAGGGCACGAAGGGAGGGGCTCCACCTTCTCGTCCGATGTTACTCCTGCTGTGTTTGGCCAAGCTCTGGAGGTCAAAGGGGAGAAGAATTTAGAACGCCCTTGAGTATATATTTAGACATTCTGAATTCCATTCCTTTACTTAGATGTGTGTGTATTGGGTATATGTTGTGTAATTAGATGTGTGTGTATTGGGTATGTGTTGTGTAGATGTGTGTGTATTGGGTATATGTTGTGTAGATGTGTGTGTATTGGGTATATGTTGTGTAGATGTGTGTATTGGGTATATGTTGTGTAATTAGATGTGTGTGTGTATTGGGTATGTGTTGTGTATATGTGTGTGTGTATTGGGTATGTGTTGTGTAGATGTGTCTATTGGGTATATGTTGTGTAATTAGATGTGTGTGTGTATTGGGTATGTGTTGTGTATATGTGTGTGTGTATTGGGTATGTGTTGTGTAGATGTGTGTATTGGGTATATGTTGTGTATATGTGTGTGTATTGGGTATATGTTGTGTAGATGTGTGTGTATTGGGTATATGTTGTGTAGATGTGTGTGTATTGGGTATGTGTTGTGTAATTAGATGTGTGTGTATTGGGTATGTGTTGTGTATATGTGTGTGTGTATTGGGTATGTGTTGTGTAGATGTGTGTATTGGGTATATGTTGTGTATATGTGTGTGTATTGGGTATATGTTGTGTAGATGTGTGTGTATTGGGTATATGTTGTGTAGATGTGTGTGTATTGGGTATATGTTGTGTAGATGTGTGTGTATTGGGTATATGTTGTGTAATTAGATGTGTGTGTATTGGGTATATGTTGTGTAGATGTGTGTGTATTGGGTATATGTTGTGTATATGTGTGTGTGTATTGGGTATGTGTTGTGTAGATGTGTGTATTGGGTATATGTTGTGTATATGTGTGTGTGTATTGGGTATATGTTGTGTAATTAGATGTGTGTGTATTGGGTATATGTTGTGTAGATGTGTGTGTATTGGGTATATGTTGTGTAATTAGATGTGTGTGTATTGGGTATGTGTTGTGTAGATGTGTGTGTATTGGGTATATGTTGTGTAGATGTGTGTGTATTGGGTATATGTTGTGTAATTAGATGTGTGTGTATTGGGTATGTGTTGTGTAATTAGATGTGTGTGTATTGGGTATGTGTTGTGTAGATGTGTGTGTATTGGGTATATGTTGTGTAGATGTGTGTGTATTGGGTATATGTTGTGTAGATGGATGTGTGTGTATTGGGTATATGTTGTGTAGATGTGTGTGTATTGGGTATATGTTGTGTAGATGTGTGTGTATTGGGTATGTGTTGTGTAATTAGATGTGTGTGTATTGGGTATATGTTGTGTAATTAGATGTGTGTGTATTGGGTATATGTTGTGTAGATGTGTGTGTATTGGGTATATGTTGTGTAATTAGATGTGTGTGTATTGGGTATATGTTGTGTAGATGTGTGTGTATTGGGTATATGTTGTGTAATTAGATGTGTGTGTATTGGGTATATGTTGTGTAGATGTGTGTGTATTGGGTATATGTTGTGTAATTAGATGTGTGTGTATTGGGTATGTGTTGTGTAGATGTGTGTGTATTGGGTATATGTTGTGTAGATGTGTGTGTATTGGGTATGTGTTGTGTAATTAGATGTGTGTGTATTGGGTATGTGTTGTGTAATTAGATGTGTGTGTATTGGGTATATGTTGTGTAATTAGATGTGTGTGTATTGGGTATATGTTGTGTAGATGTGTGTGTATTGGGTATATGTTGTGTAATTAGATGTGTGTGTATTGGGTATATGTTGTGTAGATGTGTGTGTGTATTGGGTATGTGTTGTGTAATTAGATGTGTGTGTATTGGGTATATGTTGTGTAATTAGATGTGTGTGTATTGGGTATATGTTGTGTAGATGTGTGTGTATTGGGTATATGTTGTGTAATTAGATGTGTGTGTATTGGGTATATGTTGTGTAGATGTGTGTGTATTGGGTATATGTTGTGTAGATGTGTGTGTATTGGGTATGTGTTGTGTAGATGTGTGTATTGGGTATATGTTGTGTAGATGTGTGTGTATTGGGTATATGTTGTGTAGATGTGTGTGTATTGGGTATATGTTGTGTAATTAGATGTGTGTGTATTGGGTATGTGTTGTGTAATTAGATGTGTGTGTATTGGGTATATGTTGTGTAATTAGATGTGTGTGTATTGGGTATGTGTTGTGTAATTCGATGTGTGTGTATTGGGTATATGTTGTGTAGATGTGTGTGTATTGGGTATATGTTGTGTAGATGTGTGTGTATTGGGTATGTGTTGTGTAGATGTGTGTGTATTGGGTATGTGTTGTGTAATTAGATGTGTGTGTATTGGGTATATGTTGTGTAGATGTGTGTGTATTGGGTATATGTTGTGTAGATGTGTGTGTATTGGGTATATGTTGTGTAATTAGATGTGTGTGTATTGGGTATATGTTGTGTAGATGTGTGTGTATTGGGTATATGTTGTGTATATGTGTGTGTGTATTGGGTATGTGTTGTGTAGATGTGATGTGTGTATTGGGTATATGTTGTGTATATGTGTGTGTGTATTGGGTATATGTTGTGTAATTAGATGTGTGTGTATTGGGTATATGTTGTGTAGATGTGTGTGTATTGGGTATATGTTGTGTAATTAGATGTGTGTGTATTGGGTATGTGTTGTGTAGATGTGTGTATTGGGTATATGTTGTGTAGATGTGTGTGTATTGGGTATATGTTGTGTAGATGTGTGTGTATTGGGTATATGTTGTGTAATTAGATGTGTGTGTATTGGGTATGTGTTGTGTAATTAGATGTGTGTGTATTGGGTATGTGTTGTGTAGATGTGTGTGTATTGGGTATATGTTGTGTAGATGTGTGTGTATTGGGTATATGTTGTGTAATTAGATGTGTGTGTATTGGGTATATGTTGTGTAATTAGATGTGTGTGTATTGGATATATGTTGTGTAGATGTGTGTATTGGGTATATGTTGTGTAATTAGATGTGTGTGTATTGGGTATATGTTGTGTAATTAGATGTGTGTGTATTGGGTATATGTTGTGTAATTAGATGTGTGTGTATTGGGTATGTGTTGTGTAGATGTGTGTGTATTGGGTATATGTTATGTAATTAGATGTGTGTGTATTGGGTATGTGTTGTGTAATTAGATGTGTGTGTATTGGGTATGTGTTGTGTAATTAGATGTGTGTGTATTGGGTATGTGTTGTGTAATTAGATGTGTGTGTATTGGGTATATGTTGTGTAATTAGATGTGTGTGTATTGGGTATATGTTGTGTAGATGTGTGTGTATTGGGTATATGTTGTGTAGATGTGTGTATTGGGTATATGTTGTGTAATTAGATGTGTGTGTATTGGGTATATGTTGTGTAGATGTGTGTGTATTGGGTATATGTTGTGTAGATGTGTATGTGTATTGGGCATATGTTGTGTAATTAGATGTGTGTGTATTGGGTATATGTTGTGTAGATGTGTGTGTATTGGGTATATGTTGTGTAGATGTGTGTGTGTATTGGGTATGTGTTGTGTAGATGTGTGTATTGGGTATATGTTGTGTAATTAGATGTGTGTGTATTGGGTATGTGTTGTGTAGATGTGTGTGTATTGGGTATATGTTGTGTAATTAGATGTGTGTGTATTGGGTATGTGTTGTGTAATTAGATGTGTGTGTATTGGGTATATGTTGTGTAATTAGATGTGTGTGTATTGGGTATGTGTTGTGTAATTCGATGTGTGTGTATTGGGTATATGTTGTGTAGATGTGTGTGTATTGGGTATATGTTGTGTAGATGTGTGTGTATTGGGTATGTGTTGTGTAGATGTGTGTGTATTGGGTATGTGTTGTGTAATTAGATGTGTGTGTATTGGGTATATGTTGTGTAGATGTGTGTGTATTGGGTATATGTTGTGTAGATGTGTATGTGTATTGGGTATATGTTGTGTAATTAGATGTGTGTGTATTGGGTATATGTTGTGTAGATGTGTGTGTATTGGGTATATGTTGTGTATATGTGTGTGTGTATTGGGTATGTGTTGTGTAGATGTGTGTATTGGGTATATGTTGTGTATATGTGTGTGTGTATTGGGTATATGTTGTGTAATTAGATGTGTGTGTATTGGGTATATGTTGTGTAGATGTGTGTGTATTGGGTATATGTTGTGTAATTAGATGTGTGTGTATTGGGTATGTGTTGTGTAGATGTGTGTGTATTGGGTATATGTTGTGTAGATGTGTGTGTATTGGGTATATGTTGTGTAGATGTGTGTGTATTGGGTATATGTTGTGTAATTAGATGTGTGTGTATTGGGTATGTGTTGTGTAATTAGATGTGTGTGTATTGGGTATGTGTTGTGTAGATGTGTGTGTATTGGGTATATGTTGTGTAGATGTGTGTGTATTGGGTATATGTTGTGTAATTAGATGTGTGTGTATTGGGTATATGTTGTGTAATTAGATGTGTGTGTATTGGATATATGTTGTGTAGATGTGTGTATTGTGTATATGTTGTGTAATTAGATGTGTGTGTATTGGGTATATGTTGTGTAGATGTGTATGTGTATTGGGCATATGTTGTGTAATTAGATGTGTGTGTATTGGGTATATGTTGTGTAGATGTGTGTGTATTGGGTATATGTTGTGTAGATGTGTGTGTATTGGGTATGTGTTGTGTAGATGTGTGTGTATTGGGTATGTGTTGTGTAATTAGATGTGTGTGTATTGGGTATGTGTTGTGTAATTAGATGTGTGTGTATTGGGTATGTGTTGTGTAATTAGATGTGTGTGTATTGGGTATATGTTGTGTAATTAGATGTGTGTGTATTGGGTATATGTTGTGTAGATGTGTGTGTATTGGGTATATGTTGTGTAATTAGATGTGTGTGTATTGGGTATGTGTTGTGTAGATGTGTGTATTGGGTATGTGTTGTGTAGTTGTGTGTGTATTGGGTATATGTTGTGTAGATGTGTGTGTATTGTGTAATTTGTTCGGTATTGCTGTCGGAAGTAGAAACACAAGCATTTCGTTGCACCCGCAATAACATCTGCTAAACATGTTTACATGACCAATAAAATTAGATTCGATTTTTGTTTTTACCTTTTATTTTAGGAACAAAGTACTTAAGAGTACAGCTTATTATATGGGACAATAAACAAACGATTTTGAGAAAGATAATAAAAAAAAAAATGTAATTGAATAAATGTATTAATTTATATAACAGATAAAATTTTATGAATTGAAGGTTATTTGCTGATGTAAAAATCTAAAAACCCCTTTACAACGCCCTTTACAACACAATTTAGTACACCCTTTAGTACACCCTTTAGTACGCCCTTTACAACACCCTTTACAACACCCTTTACAACACCCTTTACAACGCCCTTTACAACACCCTTTAGTACGCCCTTTACAACACCCTTTAGTACGCCCTTTAGTACGCCCTTTACAACACCCTTTACAACACCCTTTACAACACCCTTTACAACACCCTTTACAACGCCCTTTACAACACCCTTTAGTACGCCCTTTACAACACCCTTTACAACACCCTTTAGTACGCCCTTTAGTACACCCTTTAGTACGCCCTTTACAACACCCTTTACAACACCCTTTACAACGCCCTTTACAACGCCCTTTACAACGCCCTTTACAACACCCTTTAGTACGCCCTTTACAACACCCTTTAGTACGCCCTTTACAACGCCCTTTACAACGCCCTTTAGTACGCCCTTTACAACGCCCTTTAGTACGCCCTTTACAACGCCCTTTACAACGCCCTTTACAACGCCCTTTAGTACGCCCTTTACAACACCCTTTACAACGCCCTTCAGGACAACCTTTACAAAGCCCTTTACAACGCCCTTTACAACGCCCTTCAGGACAACCTTTTGCATGGTCCTTTGAACCAGACAGGACGAACAACTGTCCATTAACAGCGTAATAAACACCACCATTTGAGGTGCAGGCCCTCTATTCCCCGTATAGTATAAAGAGTCTAGTGCACTACTTTTGAAGTGCACGCCCTATGTAGGAAATAAGGTCCTGTTTGGAACACAGTCACAGAGACAGTCTGCTGTAAAACGAAGGGTAAAAAACACCTCCTCTTCCTCACCCTTTGCAGTTCCCATTTCTCCATCATGTGGTCGACCTCCCCTCCGAGGACGGAGATCTTGGAGTCGTCCAGAAGCAGAATGCCATTCTTCACCTGGACCGTACCAAGGACCTTCACCTTGGTTCCTGGAGGGGTGTTCAGGCTAAAAGATATAAAACAATACGGGGGGGGTGAATTAGGGAGGCCAGAGGACAGCTCCATAGAGAACCCATTGTGTATTAAACGGAGAGCTCAGTAGATCAAATCAATTAAGCGGTTAAAGGAAGCTTAATAAACCAATGCCAAAACAAACAAACAAACAAACAAACAAACAAGGAGATTGACTATAATAGGTTTACATGGAGCATGTTTACAGGTACATTTCATCCAGACTGGCGACAGTAATGGAATGGAAGCACAGGTTAACCTAATACTGGATAGGACAAAAACAACAGCAGGAGATTGATAAATAATATATATAATAATATATGCCATTTAGCAGACGCTTTTATCCAAAGCGACTTACAGTCATGTGTGCATACATTCTACGTATGGGTGGTCCCGGGAATCGAACCCACTACCCTGGCGTTACAAGCGCCATGCTCTACCAACTGAGCTACAGAAGGACCAACAATAGATGTCGATCTCTGTAAGAACGGCACAAACAACAGACAGAACAGACAGTGTATTGGTGTGAAAGCAGTTTTTTTTGGGGGGTTGGGGGGCAGCTTTAATTAGAAAAGTAAAAACAACAAATCATCACGATTCATTTTTCCCTTCCTAAAACTCTTCACCCAGCCAGCTATGCCTGTGATGGCTACTGTCCAACAAGGGCTAGCCGTGCCAAAAGAACAGCTTAGCTTACGTTACCCACAAACCCTCTCTGTCCTGTCAGACCGTGCCCTATCCAGACCACTCTTCTAAATGACACGCTGTGTGGCAGTAGGATGGTGAGACTGAGGGATTGTGTCCTAAAATAGCACCCTATAGAAACACAGATGTGTCATTTAGAAAAGTGGTCTGGATAGGGCATGGCCCGTGGCCAAAAGTAGTGCACTATATAGGGAATGGGGGGCAAATTGGGACACAGCCTAGGAATAATCCCATTCCCGGTTCAGACCGTTCTCATTTTAAATTAACAGCCCAGTTCTGATCACCACCACCTCTGAGCCCCGGCCCGCGTCCCAAACGGGATCCTATTCCCTATGTAGTGCACTACTTTTGACCAAAGCCTGATGGGAAATAAGGTGCTATTTGGAATTCAGCCTCCCTAGTCCTCTCATTAAAAAGCACAGGGACTTAGAGGATGTCCAGCTGCTGATGCAGCAATTAGGGATTTCACGTCCAACCCAATGGCCCAGTACGTCCAACCCAATGGCCCAGTACGTCCAACCCAATGGCCCAGTACGTCCAACCCAATGGCCCAGTACGTCCAACCCAATGGCCCAGTACGTCCAACCCAATGGCCCGGTACGTCCAACCCAATGGCCCAGTACGTCCAACCCAATGGCCCAGTACGTCCAACCCAATGGCCCAGTACGTCCAACCCAATGGCCCAGTACGTCCAACCCAATGGCCCAGTACGTCCAACCCAATGGCCCAGTACGTCCAACCCAATGGCCCAGTACGTCCAACCCAATGACCCAGTACGTCTCAAACGGCTCAGACAGCTTGGAGCTGTCTCCCTCCCTCCCTCCACTATCAGAGCTAGCTGGGACTGGAGCAGGGTCCTCCCTCCCTCCACTATCAGAGCTAGCTGGGACTGGAGCAGGGTCCTCCCTCCCTCCACTATCAGAGCTAGCTGGGACTGGAGCAGGATCCTCTCTCAGGGTACTGTCTCATAATGACACTGTGGATGGAGCTAACACACTGCTACAAACTAACCTCTTTCTGTTTCCTTCTATCCATCCTCTCATCCATCTCGTTCTGTTTCCTTTTCTCTCTCTCTCCCTCACTCCTCCCTCCCTCCCTCCCTCTCTCTCTCTCTCTCTCTCCACTATCAGAGCTAGCTGGGACTGGAGCAGAATCCTCCCTCCCTCCCTCCACTATCAGAGCTAGCTGGGACTGGAGCAGGATCCTCTCTCAGGGTACTGTCTCATAATGACACTGTGGAACGAATTGGGCTGCACGCCATTACAAACTAACCTCTTTCTGTTTCCTTCTATCCATCCTCTCATCCATCTCGTTCTGTTTCCTTTTCTCTCTCTCCCTCACTCCCTCTTTCTCCCTCCCTCCCTCCCTCCCTCCCTCTCTCTCTCCACTATCAGAGCTAGCTGATATCAACAGAACAGACACTAGTTAGTGTTGCCGTAATAAAAGGGTTGTACTGTTCTCTCCTCGCGGATAGATTCCGGGCAAGCTCTCCTCTCCGTCCCAAATGGGACCCTAATCCCCTTTGTAGTGCACTAACATCGTTTTGAGTCCATAGATAATAGGGAACCATGTGGGACTCAGCGTTCCTCTCCGGCCACTCCACCTGTAGGGGCTGGCTGGTCGCCACGGCAGCCGTCGCCCGGACGCTGCTTGGATGGAGTTGTAATTAAGGAAACGGATTGGTAGCGGATCAGCCACTGAGGAGTGGAAATTGCAGAGAGAGGAGAAGAAAGCGAGAGAGATGGAGGCCGGGGGAGGGAGGGAGGGAGGGAGGGAGGGAGGGAGGGGGGAGGGAGGGAGGGGGAGGGAGGGAGGGAGGGAGGGAGGGAGGGAGGGAGGGAGGGAGGGAGGGAGGGAGGGAGGGAGGGAGGGAGGGAGGGAGGGAGGGAGGGAGGGAGGGAGGGAGGGAGGGAGGGAGGGAGGGAGGGAGGGAGGGAGGGAGGGAGGGAGGGAGGGAGGGAGGGAGGGGAGGGAGGGAGGGAGGGAGGGAGGGAGGGAGGGGGAGGGAGGGAGGGAGGGAGGGAGGGAGGGAGGGAGGGAGGGAGGGAGGGAGGGGGAGGGAGGGAGGGGGAGGGAGGGAGGGAGGGAGGGAGGGAGGGAGGGAGGGAGGGAGGGAGGGAGGGAGGGAGGGAGGGAGGGAGGGAGGGAGGGAGGGAGGAGGGAGGGAGGGAGGGAGGGAGGGAGGGGGAGGGAGGG
The DNA here is from genome assembly GCF_023373465.1 of Oncorhynchus keta. Lineage (NCBI taxonomy): Eukaryota > Metazoa > Chordata > Actinopteri > Salmoniformes > Salmonidae > Oncorhynchus > Oncorhynchus keta. Next base: position 23,202 of record NW_026280200.1, on the reverse strand, counting down.
AGGGAGGGAGGGAGGGAGGGAGGGAGGGAGGGAGGGAGGGAGGGAGGGGGCTGAGGAAGTTCAGAAAGTCACCAACATCGGTCTGTGCTTCCATTTCAAAAGCAAGACGAGAGTTTTGGTTGAAAATGAGGATCTACGATACTGGCTGATTGGTTGACAGGAGTGAAGCAGCACCAGTCTACAGGTCAGTCTGCAGGTCAGTCTACAGGTCAGTCTACAGGTCAGTCTACAGGTCAGTCTACAGGTCTATACGGGTCAGTCTACAGGTCAGTCTACAGGTCTATACAGGTCAGTCTACAGGTCAGTCTACAGGTCAGTCTACAGGTCTATACAGGTCAGTCTACAGGTCAGTCTACAGGTCAGTCTACAGGTCAGTCTACAGGTCTATACAGGTCAGTCTACAGGTCTATACAGGTCAGTCTACAGGTCAGTCTACAGGTCTATACAGGTCAGTCTACAGGTCAGTCTACAGGTCAGTCTACAGGTCTATACAGGTCAGTCTACAGGTCAGTCTACAGGTCAGTCTACAGGTCTATACAGGTCAGTCTACAGGTCAGTCTACAGGTCAGTCTACAGGTCTATACAGGTCAGTCTACAGGTCAGTCTACAGGTCTATACAGGTCAGTCTACAGGTCAGTCTACAGGTCAGTCTACAGGTCAGTCTACAGGTCTATGCAGGTCAGTCTACAGGTCAGTCTACAGGTCTATACAGGTCAGTCTACAGGTCAGTCTACAGGTCAGTCTACAGCATCAGTCTACAGGTCAGTCTACAGCATCAGTCTACAGGTAAGTCTACGGGTCAGTCTACAGGTCTATACACGTCAGTCTACACGTCAGTCTACAGGTCAGTCTACAGGTCAGTCTACAGCATCAGTCTACAGGTCAGTCTACAGGTCAGTCTACAGGTCAGTCTACAGCTCTATAGAGGTCAGTCTGCAGGTCAGTCTACAGGTCAGTCTACAGGTCAGTCTGCAGGTCAGTCTGCAGGTCAGTCTACAGGTCAGTCTACAGGTCAGTCTACAGGTCAGTCTACAGGTCTATACAGTCAACAGGAGGTGATTTGTACTGTATCCACTTCTAAATGGTAATTCATAATCGATAGCAACAGTGTGTCACCAAGACAGTTCCTTTCTGCAGTCATTTTTACATGAGGTACACATTCAGAGTACTAATATATTTTTGGGGAAATCAATTGAAATGTCATAAAATGGCATTTCCTTATAAAAAGAAAAAGTGAAAAAGCCCTGTCTAACAAGGCGGGGGGGAGGGAGGTCTACTAAGCTATATGGAATTGTTTTAAAAGGTCATAAAATGGCATTTCCTTACTAAGCTATATGGAATTGTTTTAAAAGGTCATAAAATGGCATCTCCTTACTAAGCTATATGGAATTGTTTTAAAAAGGTCATAAAATGGCATTTCCTTACTAAGCTATATGGAATTGTTTTAAAAGGTCATTAAATTGCATTTCTTTACTAAGCTATATGGAATTGTTTTAAAAGGTCATTAAATTGCATTTCTTTACTAAGCTAACATATGGAATTATTATAAAAAAATATGTTTTTGGTGGATTTTTTAAATTTGGCCTTACGGCTATTAGACAATAGAAACGCATTGAATAACAGATTCACTGCATGGAACAGATAACCCCCACCCCCCAAAAAAAAGAGGAAGGATTCTCTGTGCCGTGGACATGGACTATAGAGGGTTAAAGAGGAAGGATTCACTGTGCCGTGGACATGGACTATAGAGGGTTAAAGAGGAAGGATTCACTGTGCCGTGGACATGGACTATAGAGGGTTAAAGAGGAAGGATTCACTGTGCCGTGGACATGGACTATAGAGGGTTAAAGAGGAAGGATTCACTGTGCCGTGGACATGGACTATAGAGGGTTAAAGAGGAAGGATTCGCTGTGCCGTGGACATGGACTATAGAGGGTTAAAGAGGAAGGATTCACTGTGCCGTGGACATGGACTATAGAGGGTTAAAGATGAAGGATTCACTGTGCCGTGGACATGGACTATAGAGGGTTAAAGAGGAAGGATTCTCTGTGCCGCGGACATGGACTATAGAGGGTTAAAGAGGAAGGATTCACTGTGCCGTGGACATGGACTATAGAGGGTTAAAGAGGAAGGATTCACTGTGCCGTGGACATGGACTATAGAGGGTTAAAGAGGAAGGATTCACTGTGCCGTGGACATGGACTATAGAGGGTTAAAGAGGAAGGATTCGCTGTGCCGTGGACATGGACTATAGAGGGTTAAAGATGAAGGATTCGCTGTGCCGTAGACATGGACTATAGAGGGTTAAAGAGGAAGGATTCACTGTGCCGTAGACATGGACTATAGAGGGTTAAAGAGGAAGGATTCGCTGTGCCGTGGACATGGACTATAGAGGTTTAAAGAGGAAGGATTCACTGTGCCGTGGACATGGACTATAGAGGGTTAAAGAGGAAGGATTCGCTGTGCCGTGGACATGGACTATAGAGGGTTAAAGAGGAAGGATTCACTGTGCCGTGGACATGGACTATAGAGGGTTAAAGAGGAAGGATTCACTGTGCCGTGGACATGGACTATAGAGGGTTAAAGAGGAAGGATTCGCTGTGCCGTGGACATGGACTATAGAGGGTTAAAGAGGAAGGATTCACTGTGCCGTGGACATGGACTATAGAGGGTTAAAGAGGATGGATTCACTGTGCCGTGGACATGGACTATAGAGGGTTAAAGAGGAAGGATTTGAACTAGTAGTTGTTGTCTACCTGATCTGGGACAGGTGTTTGAACTAGTAGTTGTTCTCTACCTGATCTGGGACAGGTAATGAACTAGTAGTTGTTCTCTACCTGATCTGGGACAGGTGTTTGAACTAGTAGTTGTTCTCTACCTGATCTGGGACAGGTGTTTGAACTAGTAGTTGTTCTCTACCTGATCTGGGACAGGTATTTGAACTAGTTGTTGTCTACCTGATCTGGGACAGGTGTTTGAACTAGTAGTTGTTCTCTACCTGATCTGGGACAGGTATTTGAACTAGTAGTTGTTCTCTACCTGATCTGGGACAGGTATTTGAACTAGTTGTTGTCTACCTGATCTGGGACAGGTATTTGAACTAGTAGTTGTTATCTACCTGATCTGGGACAGGTGTTTGAACTAGTAGTTGTTATCTACCTGATCTGGGACAGGTATTTGAACTAGTAGTTGTTATCTACCTGATCTGGGACAGGTGTTTGAACTAGTAGTTGTTCTCTACCTGATCTGGGACAGGTATTTGAACTAGTAGTTGTTATCTACCTGATCTGGGACAGGTGTTTGAACTAGTAGTTAGTTGTTCTCTACCTGATCTGTGACAGGTGTTTGAACTAGTAGTTGTTCTCTACCTGATCTGGGACAGGTATTTGAACTAGTAGTTGTTCTCTACCTGATCTGGGACAGGTATTTGAACTAGTTGTTGTCTACCTGATCTGGGACAGGTATTTGAACTAGTAGTTGTTATCTACCTGATCTGGGACAGGTGTTTGAACTAGTAGTTGTTCTCTACCTGATCTGGGACAGGTGTTTGAACTAGTAGTTGTTCTCTACCTGATCTGGGACAGGTGTTTGAACTAGTAGTTGTTCTCTACCTGATCTGGGACAGGTGTTTGAACTAGTAGTTGTTCTCTACCTGATCTGGGACAGGTATTTGAACTAGTAGTTGTTCTCTACCTGATCTGGGACAGGTATTTGAACTAGTTGTTGTCTACCTGATCTGGGACAGGTATTTGAACTAGTAGTTGTTATCTACCTGATCTGGGACAGGTATTTGAACTAGTAGTTGTTATCTACCTGATCTGGGACAGGTATTTGAACTAGTAGTTGTTCTCTACCTGATCTGGGACAGGTATTTGAACTAGTTGTTGTCTACCTGATCTGGGACAGGTATTTGAACTAGTAGTTGTTATCTACCTGATCTGGGACAGGTGTTTGAACTAGTAGTTGTTCTCTACCTGATCTGGGACAGGTGTTTGAACTAGTAGTTGTTCTCTACCTGATCTGGGACAGGTGTTTGAACTAGTAGTTGTTCTCTACCTGATCTGGGACAGGTGTTTGAACTAGTAGTTAGTTGTTCTCTACCTGATCTGGGACAGGTATTTGAAATAGTAGTTGTTCTCTACCTGATCTGGGACAGGTATTTGAACTAGTTGTTGTCTACCTGATCTGGGACAGGTATTTGAACTAGTAGTTGTTATCTACCTGATCTGGGACAGGTATTTGAACTAGTAGTTGTTCTCTACCTGATCTGGGACAGGTGTTTGAACTAGTAGTTGTTCTCTACCTGATCTGGAACAGGTGTTTGAACTAGTAGTTGTTCTCTACCTGATCTGGGACAGGTGTTTGAACTAGTAGTTAGTTGTTCTCTACCTGATCTGGGACAGGTATTTGAACTAGTTGTTGTCTACCTGATCTGGGACAGGTATTTGAACTAGTAATTGTTATCTACCTGATCTGGGACAGGTATTTGAACTAGTAGTTGTTATCTACCTGATCTGGAACAGGTGTTTGAACTAGTAGTTGTTCTCTACCTGATCTGGGACAGGTATTTGAACTAGTAGTTGTTCTCTACCTGATCTGGGACAGGTGTCTGAACTAGTAGTTGTTCTCTACCTGATCTGGGACAGGTATTTGAACTAGTAGTTGTTCTCTACCTGATCTGGGACAGGTGTATGAACTAGTAGTTGTTCTCTACCTGATCTGGGACAGGTGTATGAACTAGTAGTTGTACTCTACCTGATCTGGGACAGGTGTATGAACTAGTAGTTGTACTCTACCTGATCTGGGACAGGTATTTGAACTAGTAGTTGTACTCTACCTGATCTGGGACAGGTATTTGAACTAGTAGTTGTTCTCTACCTGATCTGGGACAGGTGTTTGAACTAGTAGTTGTACTCTACCTGATCTGGGACAGGTATTTGAACTAGTAGTTGTTCTCTACCTGATCTGGGACAGGTATTTGAACTAGTAGTTGTTCTCTACCTGATCTGGGACAGGTATTTGAACTAGTAGTTGTACTCTACCTGATCTGGGACAGGTGTTTGAACTAGTAGTTGTACTCTACCTGATCTGGGACAGGTATTTGAACTAGTAGTTGTACTCTACCTGATCTGGGACAGGTGTGTGAACTAGTAGTTGTACTCTACCTGATCTGGGACAGGTGTATGAACTAGTAGTTGTACTCTACCTGATCTGGGACAGGTGTATGAACTAGTAGTTGTACTCTACCTGATCTGGGACAGGTATTTGAACTAGTAGTTGTACTCTACCTGATCTGGGACAGGTGTATGAACTAGTAGTTGTACTCTACCTGATCTGGGACAGGTATTTGAACTAGTAGTTGTACTCTACCTGATCTGGGACAGGTGTGTGAACTCGAGGCCCACAGCGTTGGTGTGTCCGTCTGTCATCTGCAGCCGCAGCATCCTGGGGGCTCCCTGAGACTCCTCGTTGTCCTTGGGAGCCGACACGTTCCTCACCTTCTGAACCTGCAGCACGCACGGACCATCCAACTGAGGGCGGGGTACGGGGTGATGGAAAAGACGAAAGACAACGGTCGTGTTAATTAGAGCACACTGGAGCACAAACCTTTTAGTACAGACAGAGAGTGAGTTAGGGGTCCGTATTCATTAGGGCACACTGGAGCAAAAACCTTTTGGTACAGCCAGAGAGTGAGTTAGGGGTCCGTATTCATTAGGGCACACTGTAGCAAAAACCTTTTAGTACAGCCAGAGAGTGAGTTAGGGGTCCGTATTCATTAGGGCACACTGTAGCAAAAACCTTTTAGTACAGCCAGAGAGTGAGTTAGGGGTCCGTATTCATTAGGGCACACTGTAGCAAAAACCTTTTAGTACAGCCAGAGAGTGAGTTAGGGGTCCGTATTCATTAGGGCACACTGTAGCAAAAACCTTTTAGTACAGCCAGAGAGTGAGTTAGGGGTCCGTATTCATTAGGGCACACTGGAGCAAAACCTTTTAGTACAGCCAGAGAGTGAGTTAGGGTTCCGTATTCATTAGGGCACACTGTAGCAAAAACCTTTTAGTACAGCTAGAGAGTGAGTTAGGGAGGCGTCCGTATTCATTAGGACATACTGTAGCAAAAACCTCTTTAGTACAGCCAGAGGGTGAGTTAGGGGTCCGTATTCATTAGGGCACACTGTAGCAGAAACCTTTTAGTACAGCCAGAGAGTGAGTTAGGGGTCCGTATTCATTAGGGCACACTGTAGCAAAACCTTTTAGTACAGCCAGAGAGTGAGTTAGGGGTCCGTATTCATTAAGCACCAAACAGATCACCAGCTCTGGTGTGTCCTAATGTCAGGGTTTGTTGCAGTAAAGACATCAGCCTTGTAACCAGGAACTGGCAAACAACCTCACCAGATGGTTCCAGCATCAATAACTGCTCCTCTGGGATGAATAAAGTTTATTGAATTGAGCTGCCCTCACCGTCTCCTCGCTCAAATGGACCTTACTGCTTTTACAGTTGTCGGGAAGTTTACATCCACTTAGGTTGGAGTCATTAAAACTAGTTTAAATACACTTAGGTTGGAGTCATTAAAACTAGTTTACATACACTTAGGTTGGAGTCATTAAAACTAGTTTACATACACTTAGGTTGGAGTCATTAAAACTAGTTTACATACACTTAGGTTGGAGTCATTAAAACTAGTTTATATCCACTTAGATTGGAGTCATTAACACTAGTTTACATACACTTAGATTGGAGTCATTAACACTAGTTTACATACACTTAGATTGGAGTCATTAACACTAGTTTACATACACTTAGGTTGGAGTCATTAAAACTAGTTTACACACACTTAGATTGGAGTCATTAACACTAGTTTACATACACTTAGGTTGGAGTCATTAAAACTAGTTTATACACACTTAGATTGGAGTCATTAACACTAGTTTCCATACACTTAGATTGGAGTCATTAACACTAGTTTACATACACTGAGGTTGGAGTCATTAACACCAGTTTACATACACTTAGATTGGAGTCATTAAAACTAGTTTACATCCACTTAGGTTGGAGTCATTAAAACTAGTTTACATACACTTAGATTGGAGTCATTAAAACTAGTTTACACACACTTAGGTTGGAGTCATTAAAACTAGTTTACACACACTTAGATTGGAGTCATTAAAACTAGTTTACAAACACTTAAATTGGAGTCATTAAAACTAGTTTACACCCACTTAGGTTGGAGTCATTAAAACTAGTTTACATCCACTTAGGTTGGAGTCATTAAGACGAGTTTACATACACTTAGGTTGGAGTCATTAAAACTAGTTTACATCCACTTAGGTTGGAGTCATTAAAACTAGTTTACATCCACTTAGGTTGGAGTCATTAAGACGAGTTTACATACACTTAGGTTGGAGTCATTAAAACTAGTTTACATCCACTTAGGTTGGAGTCATTAAAACTAGTTTACATACACTTAGGTTGGAGTCATTAAGACGAGTTTACACCCACTTAGGTTGGAGTCATTAAAACTAGTTTACATCCACTTAGGTTGGAGTCATTAAGACGAGTTTACATCCACTTAGGTTGGAGTCATTAAGACGAGTTTACACCCACTTAGGTTGGAGTCATTAAAACTAGTTTACATACACTTAGGTTGGAGTCATTAAGACGAGTTTACATCCACTTAGGTTGGAGTCATTAAGACGAGTTTACATCCACTTAGGTTGGAGTCATTAAGACGAGTTTACACCCACTTAGGTTGGAGTCATTAAAACTAGTTTACATCCACTTAGGTTGGAGTCATTAAGACGAGTTTACATCCACTTAGGTTGGAGTCATTAAAACTAGTTTACATCCACTTAGGTTGGAGTCATTAAAACTAGTTTACATCCACTTAGGTTGGAGTCATTAAGACGAGTTTACACCCACTTAGGTTGGAGTCATTAAAACTAGTTTACACCCACTTAGGTTGGAGTCATTAAAACTAGTTTACATACACTTAGGTTGGAGTCATTAAAACTAGTTTACATCCACTTAGGTTGGAGTCATTAAAACTAGTTTACATCCACTTAGGTTGGAGTCATTAAGACGAGTTTACACCCACTTAGGTTGGAGTCATTAAAACTAGTTTACATACACTTAGGTTGGAGTCATTAAAACTAGTTTACATACACTTAGGTTGGAGTCATTAAAACTAGTTTACATACACTTAGGTTGGAGTCATTAAGACGAGTTTACATCCACTTAGGTTGGAGTCATTAAAACTAGTTTACATACACTTAGGTTGGAGTCATTAAGACGAGTTTACATCCACTTAGGTTGGAGTCATTAAGACGAGTTTACACCCACTTAGGTTGGAGTCATTAAAACTAGTTTACATACACTTAGGTTGGAGTCATTAAGACTAGTTTACATACACTTAGGTTGGAGTCATTAAAACTAGTTTACATCCACTTAGGTTGGAGTCATTAAAACTAGTTTACATACACTTAGGTTGGAGTCATTAAGACGAGTTTACACCCACTTAGGTTGGAGTCATTAAAACTAGTTTACATACACTTAGGTTGGAGTCATTAAGACGAGTTTACATCCACTTAGGTTGGAGTCATTAAGACGAGTTTACACCCACTTAGGTTGGAGTCATTAAAACTAGTTTACATACACTTAGGTTGGAGTCATTAAAACTAGTTTACATCCACTTAGGTTGGAGTCATTAAAACTAGTTTACATACACTTAGGTTGGAGTCATTAAGACGAGTTTACACCCACTTAGGTTGGAGTCATTAAAACTAGTTTACATACACTTAGGTTGGAGTCATTAAGACGAGTTTACATACACTTAGGTTGGAGTCATTAAAACTAGTTTACATACACTTAGGTTGGAGTCATTAAAACTAGTTTACATACACTTTGGTTGGAGTCATTAAAACTAGTTTACATACACTTAGGTTGGAGTCATTAAAACTAGTTTACATACACTTAGGTTGGAGTCATTAAAACTAGTTTACATACACTTAGGTTGGAGTCATTAAAACTCATGTTTCAACCACTCCACACATGTTTTGTTAACTAACTATAGTTTAGGAAAGTCGGTTAGGACATCTACTTTGTGCATGACACAATTAATGTTTCCAACAATTGTTTACAAACATATTATTTCACTTATTACTTCACTGTTTCACAATTCCAGTGGGTCAGAAGTTTACATACACTAAGTTGACTGAGCCTCTAAACAGCTTGGAAAATTCCCCAACTTATTGTGGGAAGCTTGTGGAAGGCTACCCGAAACGTTTCACCCAAGTTAAACAATTTAAAGGCAATGCTACCAAATACTAATTGAGTGTATGTAAACTTCTGACCCACTGGGAATGTGATGGAAAAAATAAAAACTGAAATAAATAATTCTCTCTACTATTATTCTGACATTTCACATTCTTAAAATAAAGTGGTGATCCTAACTGACCAAAGACAGGGATTTTTTGCCAGGATTAAATTTCAGGAATTGTGAAAAACTGATTTTAAATGCATTTGGCTTAGGTGTATGTAAACTTCAACTGTAAGTACCTGACCTTTCTTAATGCTTATGTACCTGACCTTCCTTAACGATCATGTACCTGACCTTCCTTAATGCTTATGTACCTGACCTTCCTTAACGATCATGTACCTGACCTTCCTTAATGCTTATGTACCTGACCTTCCTTAACGACCATGTACCTGACCTTCCTTAACGATCATGTACCTGACCTTCCTTAATGCTTATGTACCTGACCTTCCTTAACAATCATGTACCTGACCTTCCTTAATGCTTATGTACCTGACCTTCCTTAACGATCATGTACCTGACCTTCCTTAATGCTTATGTACCTGACCTTCCTTAACGATCATATACCTGACCTTCCTTAATGATCATGTACCTGACCTTCCTTAATGCTCATGTATCTGACCTTCCTTAACGACCATGTACCTGACCTTCCTTAATGACCATGTTCCTGACCTTCCTTAATGCTCATGTACCTGACCTTCCTTAACGATCATGTACCTGACCTTCCTTAACGATCATGTACCTGACCTTCCTTAACGATCATGTACCTGACCTTCCTTAACGATCATGTACCTGACCTTCCTTAACGATCATGTACCTGACCTTCCTTAACGATCATGTACCTGACCTTCCTTAACGATCATGTACCTGACCTTCCTTAACGAACATGTACCTGACATTCCTTAATGACCATGTACCTGACCTTCCTTAATGACCATGTACCTGACCTTCATTAATGCTTAAGTACCTGACCTTCCTTAATGCTTAAGTACCTGACCTTCCTTAACGACCATGTACCTGACCTTCCTTAACGATCATGTACCTGACCTTCCGTAACGATCATGTACCTGACCTTCCGTAACGATCATGTACCTGACCTTCCTTAATGCTTAAGTACCTGACCTTCCTTAACGATCATGTACCTGACCTTCCTTACCGGCCATATACCTGACCTTCCTTACCGGCCATATACCTGACCTTCCTTAACGGTCATATACCTGACCTTCCTTAACGATCATGTACCTGACTTTCCTTAACGATCATGTACCTGACCTTCCTTAATGCGTATGTACCTGACCTTCCTTAACGATCATGTACCTGACCTTCCTTAACGATCATGTACCTGACCTTCCTTAACGATCATGTACCTGACCTTTCTTAACGACCATGTACCTGACCTTCCTTAATGACCATGTACCTGACCTTCCTTAACGATCATGTACCTGACCTTCCTTAACGATCATGTACCTGACCTTCCTTAACGATCATGTACCTGACCTTCTTAACGACCATGTACCTGACCTTCCTTAACGATCATGTACCTGACCTTCCTTAACGACCATGTACCTGACCTTCCTTAACGACCATGTACCTGACCTTCCTTAACGATCATGTACCTGACCTTCCTTAACGATCATGTACCTGACCTTCCTTAACGACCATGTACCTGACCTTTCTTAACGACCATGTACCTGACCTTCCTTAACGACCATGTACCTGACCTTCCTTAACGACCATGTACCTGACCTTCCTTAACGACCATGTACCTGACCTTCCTTAACGACCATGTACCTGACCTTCCTTAACGACCATGTACCTGACCTTCCTTAACGACCATGTACCTGACCTTCCTTAACGATCATGTACCTGACCTTCCTTAACGATCATGTACCTGACCTTCCTTAACGATCATGTACCTGACCTTCCTTACCGACCATATATCTGACCTTCCTTAACGATCATGTACCTGACCTTCCTTACCGGCCATATATCTGACCTTCCTTAACGACCATGTACCTGACCTTCCTTACCGGCAATATACCTGACCTTCCTTAACGATCATGTACCTGACCTTCCTTAACGACCATGTACCTGACCTTCCTTAACGACCATGTACCTGACCTTCCTTAACGACCATGTACCTGACCTTCCTTAACGATCATGTACCTGCCCTTCCTTAACGATCATGTACCTGACCTTCCTTAACGACCATGTACCTAACCTTCCTTAACGATCATGTACCTGATCTTCCTTAACGATCATGTACCTGACCTTCCTTAACGACCATGTACCTAAACTTCCTTAACGATCATGTACCTGATCTTCCTTAACGATCATGTACCTGACCTTCCTTAACGACCATGTACCTAACCTTCCTTAACGATCATGTACCTGATCTTCCTTAACGATCATGTACCTGACCTTCCTTAACGACCATGTACCTAACCTTCCTTAACGATCATGTACCTGATCTTCCTTAACGACCATATACCTGACCTTCCTTAACGACCATGTACCTGACCTTCCTTAACGACCATGTACCTGACCTTCCTTAACGATCATGTACCTGACCTTCCTTAACGATCATGTACCTGACCTTCCTTAACGATCATGTACCTGACCTTCCTTACCGGCCATATATCTGACCTTCCTTAACGACCATGTACCTGACCTTCCTTACCGGCAATATACCTGACCTTCCTTAACGATCATGTACCTGACCTTCCTTAACGATCATGTACCTGACCTTCCTTAACGACCATGTACCTGACCTTCCTTAACGACCATGTACCTGACCTTCCTTAACGATCATGTACCTGACCTTCCTTAACGATCATGTACCTGACCTTCCTTAACGACCATGTACCTAACCTTCCTTAACGATCATGTACCTGATCTTCCTTAACGATCATGTACCTGACCTTCCTTAACGACCATGTACCTAAACTTCCTTAACGATCATGTACCTGATCTTCCTTAACGATCATGTACCTGACCTTCCTTAACGACCATGTACCTAACCTTCCTTAACGATCATGTACCTGACCTTCCTTAACGACCATGTACCTGACCTCCCTTAACGCTGATGTACCGTTAAACAGAGTGTGTTTGTTCTTCAGGTCCATGTTGTAAACAGAGAAGTGGCAACTGAAGAGCCATAAAGAAATAACACTACTCAGATGGTTCTTTTCACAGCTCTGGTTCTGGTTCCCTCGTTTACATTCAACTGAGGTTTACACGTTCCAATTAAAATGGTTTCTGGGCTCCAAGAGCTGGCAATTCTACGGCATATTCAATCACCTCTTTGTAAATGCAGTACATATTAATTGCAGTCTAGTGATAACCAACTCTGGGAAAAGAGCCAAGCAAAGATGATAGTAACGTAATGCAGACAGACTGAGACATTCTGAATCACCAGCATTGATGGCGCTTCCCTGTTAGACTAATGCAGAGTGGGAGTTGGACTTACCTGAAAGGAGTGCAATATCTTATACAGAGCCTTAGGAGGACCGTGGGTTATTATCTCTGAGGACCGTGGGTTATTATCTCTCTGAGGACCGTGGGTTATTATCTCTCTGAGGACCGTGGGTTATTATCTCTCTGAGGACCGTGGGTTATTAGCTCTCTGAGGACCGTGGGTTATTATCTCTGAGGACCGTGGGTTATTAGCTCTCTGAGGACCGTGGGTTATTATCTCTGAGGACCGTGGGTTATTATCTCTGAGGACCGTGGGTTATTATCTCTGAGGACCGTGGGTTATTATCTCTCTTAGGACCGTGGGTTATTATCTCTCTGAGGACCGTGGGTTATTATCTCTGAGGACCGTGGGTTATTAGCTCTCTGAGGACTGTGGGTTATTATCTCTGAGGACCGTGGGTTATTAGCTCTCTGAGGACCGTGGGTTATTAGCTCTCTGAGGACCGTGGGTTATTATCTCTCTTAGGAACGTGGGTTATTATCTCTGAGGACCGTGGGTTATTATCTCTGAGGACCGTGGTTTATTATCTCTCTGAGGACCGTGGGTTATTATCTCTGAGGACCGTGGGTTATTAGCTCTCTGAGCTTTAAGAGGACCGTGGGTTATTATCTCTCTGAGGACCGTGGGTTATTATCTCTCTGAGGACCGTGGGTTATTAGCTCTCTGAGGACCGTGGGTTATTAGCTCTCTGAGGACCGTGGGTTATTATCTCTCTGAGGACCGTGGGTTATTATCTCTGAGGACTGTGGGTTATTAGCTCTCTGAGGACCGTGGGTTATTATCTCTGAGGACCGTAGGTTATTAGCTCTCTGAGCTTTAGGAGAACCGTGGGTTATTAGCTCTCTGAGCTTTAAGAGGGCCGTGGGTTATTAGCTCTGAGCTTTAGGAGAACCGTGGGTTATTAGCTCTCTGAGGACCGTGGGTTATTAGCTCTCTGAGGACCGTAGGTTATTAGCTCTCTGAGCTTTAGGAGAACCGTGGGTTATTAGCTCTCTGAGCTTTAAGAGGGCCGTGGGTTATTAGCTCTCTGAGGACCGGGGGTTATTATCTCTGAGGACCGTGGGTTATTAGCTCTCTTTGCTTTAGAAGGACCGTGGGTTATTATCTCTGAGGACCGTGGGTTATTAGCTCTCTTTGCTTTAGAAGGACCGTGGGTTATTAGCTCTCTGAGGACCGTGGGTTATTAGCTCTCTGAGGACCATGGGTTATTAGCTCTCTTTGCTTTAGAAGGACCGTGGGTTATTAGCTCTCTGAGGACCGTGGGTTATTAGCTCTCTTTGCTTTAGAAGGACCGTGGGTTATTATCTCTGAGGACCGTGGGTTATTAGCTCTCTTTGCTTTAGAAGAACCGTGGGTTATTAGCTCTCTTTGCTTTAGAAGGACCGTGGGTTATTAGCTCTCTTTGCTTTAGAAGGACCGTGGGTTATTAGCTCTCTGAGCTTTAGGAGGACCGTGGGTTATTAGTTCTCTGAGCTTTAGAAGGACTGTGGGTTATTAGCTCTCTGAGCTTTAGAAGGACTGTGGGTTATTTGCTCACATACAAATTAATTAATTAATTATCTCCCTCGTCATCATCTGTGTCTTTTTCTCAGTTGAACTCAGTGCAACTCCCCACATGGCTGAAGAGTGGAATGAAGGCATTTTAAAGCTGGTGTGGCAGAGACATCTAGTGGTCTTTGGAAGTAGTGCATTTTTCTGTATTTCTCAAACGTGCACAGGACAGTGTAACCAACAGGGTATCAAACCCAGGTCAGGTGCATGTTGTTTTCAAGGCTGAGATAAATAGCCCACTGAGCTAAACGCCTAGGAGTTAGCTTTCCATGTTGCCATGTGTCTTCAGCATGGGTACTCACCATAACAGTCTAGCTTGACTAACCCCCATCCACTATTAGATCTATGACCATAGCAGTCTAGCTTGACTAACCTCCATCCACTATTAGATCTATGACCATAACAGTCTAGCTTGACTAACCCCCATCCACTATTAGATCTATGACCATAACAGTCTAGCTTGACTAACCCCCATCCACTATTAGATCTATGACCATAACAGTCTAGCTTGACTAACCTCCATCCACTATTAGATCTATGACCATAGCAGTCTAGCTTGACTAACCCCCCATCCACTATTAGATCTATGACCATAACAGTCTAGCTTGACTAACCTCCATCCACTATTAGATCTATGACCATAGCAGTCTAGCTTGACTAACCTCCATCCACTATTAGATCTATGACCATAACAGTCTAGCTTGACTAACCCCCCATCCACTATTAGATCTATGACCATAGCAGTCTAGCTTGACTAACCCCCATCCACTATTAGATCTATGACCATAACTGTCTAGCTTGACTAACCTCCATCCACTATTAGATCTATGACCATAGCAGTCTAGTTTGACTAACCTCCATCCACTATTAGATCCATGACCATAGCAGTCTAGCTTGACTAACCTCCATCCACTATTAGATCTATGACCATAACAGTCTAGCTTGACTAACCTCCATCCACTATTAGATCTATGACCATAGCAGTCTAGCTTGACTAACCTCCATCCACTATTAGATCTATGACCATAGCAGTCTAGCTTGACTAACCTCCATCCACTATTAGATCTATGACCATAGCAGTCTAGCTTGACTAACCTCCATCCACTATTAGATCTATGACCATAACAGTCTAGCTTGACTAACCTCCATCCACTATTAGATCTATGACCATAGCAGTCTAGCTTGACTAACCTCCATCCACTATTAGATCTATGACCATAACAGTCTAGCTTGACTAACCTCCATCCACTATTAGATCTATGACCATAGCAGTCTAGCTTGACTAACCTCCATCCACTATTAGATCTATGACCATAGCAGTCTAGCTTGACTAACCTCCATCCACTATTAGATCTATGACCATAGCAGTCTAGCTTGACTAACCTCCATCCACTATTAGATCTATGACCATAGCAGTCTAGCTTGACTAACCTCCATCCACTATTAGATCTATGACCATAACAGTCTAGCTTGACTAACCTCCATCCACTATTAGATCTATGACCATAGCAGTCTAGCTTGACTAACCTCCATCCACTATTAGATCTATGACCATAACAGTCTAGCTTGACTAACCTCCATCCACTATTAGATCTATGACCATAGCAGTCTAGCTTGACTAACCTCCATCCACTATTAGATCTATGACCATAACAGTCTAGCTTGACTAACCTCCATCCACTATTAGATCTATGACCATAGCAGTCTAGCTTGATTAACCTCCATCCACTATTAGATCTGTTACCATGTGTCTTCAGCATGGTTAATCACCATAACAGTCTAGCTTGACTAACCTCCATCCACTATTAGACATTCCTGTTGGTTCCTGTTGGTTCCTGTTGGTTCTAACTTTGTTTTTGTTTTTGTTCTGTATCGAATCATTATGATGAGGATCTTTGACAGTTTCTCTGACCCTTGGGTGCACACACACACACACACACACACACACACACACACACACACACACACACATACACACACACACACACACACACACTGCCTCACCTTCTCCACCCGGCCACTGTGATGTCCGCAGGGAGAAACTTCCTGCCAATAGGCCTCAGGTCACTCTGTAGAGATAGTCACAGAGACAGGGGAGGGAGAAATAAGCAACACTTATCCCAACCAACATATTAGGCCGACAATGAGATGACCTGTAGTAAACCTCGAGATGCACAATTGAAAAGCAATGTAGAGAAACCTGTTTTGAAAGCTCTGGCAAATATTGGCCTGAATCTTGATTCTCCACACGTCTCTCAGAGTGGGCAAGAGCACACCCCTAGTCACGGACGTCAAAAACTATTGGATTGGTTTGAGTCTGATTCGTCTGATTGGGGCGGCAGGGTAGCCTAGTGGTTAGAGCGTTGGACTAGTAACCGGAAGGTTGCGAGTTCAAACCCCCGAGCTGACAAGGTACAAATCTGTCGTTCTGCCCCTGAACAGGCAGTTAACCCACTGTTCCTCGGCCCTCATTGAAAATAAGAATTTGTTCTTAACTGACTTGCCTAGTTAAGGGGAAAACGTTTTTTTTTTTTGTTGTTGGTATACTAGAAGAGAGATGTGAGAATACTAGCTACTTACATTGAGTGCAATGCGAATAATGTAATTAGCTGAGGGGTTCTCAGAAGTGCCTTTCAACTCCTCTATTCCTTCGTCTGTAAGGTACCTGTGTAGGAGGTAAACCAAAACAAAGGGCTCACATATCAACGGCGTAACCAATGGTTATTAAACAACAACACGCCAGCTAGCCACAGTGAACAAACACATTGAAATTCAAAAGCTGGCCAGCCAACTCGCATATCACTCGAGTGTACTTAAATAACGTAGCTAACAACTGACTAGCAGATCAACTTTGAAGATATATTAATAGCTAGCTACAGTAATGTAGAGCTAGCTACAGTACAGTAATGTATTGCTAGCTACAGTACAGTAGTGTAGAGCTAGCTACAGTACAGTAGTGTAGAGCTAGCTACAGTACAGTAATGTATAGCTAGCTACAGTACAGTAATGTATTGCTAGCTACAGTACAGTAATGTATTGCTAGCTACAGTACAGTAATGTAGAGCTAGCTACAGTACAGTAATGTAGAGCTAGCTACAGTAATGTAATGTATTGCTAGTTAGCTACAGTACAGTAATGTATTGCTAGCTAGCTACAGTACAGTAATGTATTGCTAGCTACAGTACAGTAATGTAGAGCTAGCTACAGTAATGTAATGTATTGCTAGTTAGCTACAGTACAGTAATGTATTGCTAGCTAGCTACAGTACAGTAATGTATTGCTAGCTAGCTACAGTACAGTAATGTATTGCTAGCTACAGTACAGTAATGTATTGCTAGCTACAGTACAGTAATGTAGAGCTAGCTACAGTACAGTAATGTGTTGCTAGGTAGCTACAGTACAGTAATGTAGAGCTAGCTACAGTACAGTAATGTATTGCTAGCTACAGTACAGTAATGTGTTGCTAGGTAGCTACAGTACAGTAATGTAGAGCTAGCTAGCTACAGTAATGTATTGCTAGGTAGCTACAGTACAGTAATGTATTGCTAGCTAGCTACAGTACAGTAATGTATTGCTAGCTACAGTACAGTAATGTAGAGCTAGCTACAGTACAGTAATGTATAGCTAGCTAGCTACAGTACAGTAATGTATAGCTAGCTAGCTACAGTACAGTAATGTAGAGCTAGCTAGCTACAGTACAGTAATGTAGAGCTAGCTAGCTACAGTACAGTAATGTATTGCTAGCTAGCTACAGTACAGTAATGTATTGCTAGCTAGCTACAGTACAGTAATGTAGAGCTAGCTAGCTACAGTACAGTAATGTATTGCTAGCTAGCTACAGTACAGTAATGTAGAGCTAGCTACAGTACAGTAATGTATTGCTAGCTACAGTACAGTAATGTAGAGCTAGCTACAGTACAGTAATGTATTGCTAGCTAGCTACAGTACAGTAATGTGTTGCTAGGTAGCTACAGTACAGTAATGTGTTGCTAGGTAGCTACAGTACAGTAATGTAATGTGTTGCTAGGTAGCTACAGTACAGTAATGTATTGCTAGCTACAGTACAGTAATGTATTGCTAGTTAGCTACAGTACAGTAATGTGTTGCTAGCTACAGTACAGTAATGTGTTGCTAGGTAGCTACTTAGCTTCAAATGAGCATACACGGCCTTGTTAGTTAGCATATCAAAGCTAAACATGCTAAAATAATTGACAGCAATTTGCAAGACAAATTCACAACATCAACGGCCAAAATAACAATTATTAGCTACTGTTACCAGTCCGTAGGCCAGAAATGTCATATATCTATCTACATTATCACAGGCATCACAGTATGTGAGATCTAAATGAGGTGTTAACTAGAAAAGC
This sequence comes from Oncorhynchus keta, assembly GCF_023373465.1. Classification (NCBI taxonomy): domain Eukaryota; kingdom Metazoa; phylum Chordata; class Actinopteri; order Salmoniformes; family Salmonidae; genus Oncorhynchus; species Oncorhynchus keta. The sequence continues at coordinate 4,493 of NW_026280200.1, read as the reverse complement.
TAAAGCTATGCTAGCAAAGTGAACGTGTAATGTAGCTAACTAGCTAGCACATTAGCCACAAGCTACCCACCAGCCTTCTTTAGTGAGGGGCTAAGTTGATTTCAGCCATTTTCTTTCAAATCAATTTTAAAAAGTATCAAATGGAAAATATAGTCGATGAACTATTTAATTTGTGGATTATCCATTGTTTTTTAATTTTTTATCTTTAATAATTAATCCGATAATCAATGAGTTTAGCCGGATATTTTTAGCGTTTTGCCGGACTAAAAACAAATGACCTGCGGTTGGAAGAGAAGTCAAAGTTGAATCTGATTCTTGTCGTGCAAAAAGAGGGAAGGAAGAAAAACAGCAGCCCGGTGGCAAAGACAGTCACTACATCTCCGGTGCTTTTATCAATCCAATGATCTATCTACACTCTGTGAAATATAATCATATTAGTTTCAATGTTTCAATTTCAACATTGTTTCCCCCCTCCCTTTACGACTGCCGACCAGACACATACACTCTTAGAACTGTTATGAGCACAAGCACATTTTTATTTATTTAAGCAGGGAGGCAAGTTGAGAACAAGTTCTCATTTACAATTGTGACCTGGCCAAGATAAAGCAAAGCAGTTCGACGTATACAACAACACAGAGTTACACATGGACTAATACAAAACATACAAGTCAATAAGAGTGGTTTTAATGTCTATGGTCACTGACTGCAAAGAGGCCTGGGGTTGAGTCCCGGTCGGTCTGCACCCAGAATTAGCGACAACGTTCTTCTACTGCATAATTTAGGTCGAACACCTTGCATATAGCCTAGTTTAGGAAGTCTAATAGCTAGGCCTATATAACAAAAGATAATTTTAGAATTAGGGGGTAACTAAAAATCCAGTAGAATGCATGGGTAAAATCACTGGGGAACCCAAGCCAGAAAAAAAGACACATTACAACCTGTGTGTTGTGATAATTGCGTTGTTTCCTCTACAATCTGTTAGTTCATATGCCTCTATATCCTGTTAGTTCATATGCCTCTATAACCTGTTAGTTCATATGCCTCTATATCCTGTTAGTTCATATGCCTCTATAACCTGTTAGTTCATATGCCTCTATAACCTGTTAGTTCATATGCCTCTATATCCTGTTAGTTCATATGCCTCTATATCCTGTTAGTTCATATGCCTCTACAATCTGTTAGTTCATATGCCTCTATAACCTGTTAGTTCATATGCCTCTACAATCTGTTAGTTTATATGCCTCTATATCCTGTTAGTTCATATGCCTCTATATCCTGTTAGTTCATATGCCTCTATATCCTGTTAGATCATATGCCTCTATATCCTGTTAGTTCATATGCTCTATAACCTGTTAGTTCATATGCCTCTATAACCTGTTAGTTCATATGCCTCTATAACCTGTTAGTTCATATGCCTCTACAATCTGTTAGTTCATATGCCTCTATAACCTGTTAGTTCATATGCCTCTATAACCTGTTAGTTCATATGCTCTATAACCTGTTAGTTCATATGCCTCTATTAACCTGTTAGTTCATATACTCTATAACCTGTTAGTTCATATGCCTCTATAACCTGTTATTCATATGCCTCTATAACCTGTTAGTTCATATGCCTCTATAACCTGTTAGTTCATATGCCTCTATAACCTGTTAGTTCATATGCCTCTATAACCTGTTAGTTCATATGCCTCTATAACCTTTAGTTCATATGCCTCTATAACCTGTTAGTTCATATGCCTCTATAACCTGTTAGTTCATATGCCTCTATAACCTGTTAGTTCATATGCCTCTATATCCTGTTAGTTCATATGCCTCTATAACCTGTTAGTTCATATGCCTCTATAACCTGTTAGTTCATATGCCTCTATAACCTGTTAGTTCATATACCTCTATAACCTGTTAGTTCATATGCTCTATAACCTGTTAGTTCATATGTCTCTATAACCTGTTAGTTCATATGCCTCTATAACCTGTTAGTTCATATACGCTCCCATAACCTGGGTTAGTTCATATGCCTCTATAACCTGTTAGTTCATATGCCTCTGCACCTGGGGTTAGTTCATATGCCTCTATAACCTGTTAGTTCATATGCCTCTATAACCTGTTAGTTCATATGCCTCTTACAATCTTCGTTAGTTCATATGCCTCTATAACCTGTTAGTTCATATGCCTTACCTCTATAACCTGTTAGTTCATATGCCTCTATAACCTGTTAGTTCATATATGCTCTATAACCTGTTAGTTCATATGCCTCTATAACCTGTTAGTCTTCATATGCCTCATTAACCTGTTAGTTCATATGCCTCTATAACCTGTTAGTTCATATGCCTCTATACCCTTTTAATGGCAATTCAGGCATTCCAGAATGTAATTTTACTCTTTACTTTGCATATAAAATGAAAGAGTAGAGAAAAGGTTCATGTTAATATAAATATCTATATTTGTATTCATTAGTAATAATTGACTTTTTAAACATATTTTTCTATAATAACACCAGTACCGGCAACATTAAAGTGACAAATCTTCAGAGAATATAGAATATCTAAAATGGAGGCCACAGTAGCTCAAACAACACTTCTTAAGTTGTAAATTAATGAAAATCACGTGATTGGATCAATTATTTTAATCAAATTTCCTTTTCACCTTTTAGTATAACATCGTATTTAGTATAACACAGTATAACCGTGTAACACCAGAGACACATCTAAAAGCTTTGCATGAAATTACCAAATTAGTAGTCAAATTGCTTAACATGTGACAAAAAGTGCAGAGTCACGATGTGCTTTTCAAAACAGCCTGCCTAAGATATATTTTTTTAAATCATTTGCAATATAACTATCTTACAAATATGTTTTATTAACAATAAAACACTTAAAGTAAAAGTAAAACATGTATTGTGTCATTATTTAATATTTCTAGGTGTTTTCTCCTGGTAGTTAAGGTGGAGCCGGACAGGAAAGACACCATTCTTGTATAATGACCTTCATCATCTATAGACTGAGGCTTGTGGTTAGACCTGTAAACAGGTTAATAATGGACGTAACATTGCTGTCTCAGATGGGGCTTTACCCAAACACACGCTCCCTGCCCCGTGGCTATGCAAGGTGTCAATCACAGGGGTTCGGGGGCAGCCGGTGAGCCCGACAGCCTCCTCGACTCAATCCGTGCATTAGGCTACATTCACACACTAATAATGCTAGGCATATGGAAGAGTAGGAAGTGTAGGGTGTGTAGGAAGTGAAGGAAGTGTAGGAAGTGAAGGAAGTGAAGGAAATGTATGGAAGTGTAGGAAGTGTAGGAAGTGAAGGAAATGTATGGAAGTGTAGGAAGTGTAGGAAGTGTAGGAAGTGTAGGAAGTGTAGGAAGTGAAGAAAGTGAAGGAAATGTATGGAAGTGTAGGAAGTGTAGGAAGTGAAGGAAATGTATGGAAGTGTAGGAAGTGTAGGAAGTGTATAGAAGTGTAGGAAGTGTATGGAAGTGAAGGAAGTGTAGGAAGTGAAGGAAGTGAAGGAAGTGAAGGAAGTGTAGGAAGTGTATAGAAGTGTAGGAAGTGTAGGAAGTGTAGGAAGTGAAGGAAGTGAAGGAAGTGAAGGAAGTGTAGGAAGTGAAGGAAGTGAAGGAAGTGAAGGAAGTGTAGGAAGTGAAGGAAGTGTAGGAAGTGAAGGAAGAGTATGGGTGTATGGAAGTGAAGGAAGTGTAGGAAGTGAAGGAAGAGTATGGAAGTGAAGGAAGTGAAGGAAGTGTAGGAAGTGAAGGAAGTGTAGGAAGTGAAGGAAGAGTATGGAAGTGTATGGAAGTGAAGGAAGTGTATGGAAGTGTATAGAAGTGTAGGAAGTGTAGGAAGAGTAGGAAGTGTATGGGAGTGTATGGGCGTTTAGGAAGTGTATGGGAGAGTATGGAAGTGTAGGAAGAGTAGGCCTACATAAAACACCATGCCACTACACACTGATTTGTAAATGAACCTTCCGTTTGGACATAGAGGCTAGGCCCAGCTGTGGACTCTTTATAACATGCAAGGTGTTGGCATCCGCAGGGAATTGAGGATATAACATCGTTGCGCATTTGAAGGGCAGCCTGACAGAGATGATGTATGCAACTCCTTGTCTTCACATTCAGCGACAGTACCAAGAGGATAAACTCCATGTCTTCACATTCAGCGTACAGTACCAAGAGGATAAACTCCATGTGTTCACATTCAGCGACAGTACCAAGAGGATAAACTCCATGTCTTCACATTCAGCGACAGTACCAAGAGGATAAACTCCATGTGTTCACATTCAGCGACAGTACCAAGAGGATAAACTCCATGTGTTCACATTCAGCGACAGTAGCAAGAGGATAAACTCCACGTGTTCACATTCAGCGGACAGTACCAAGAGGATAAACTCCACGTGTTCACATTCAGCGACAGTACCAAGAGGATAAACTCCATGTCTTCACATTCAGCGACAGTACCAAGAGGATAAACTCCACGTGTTCACATTCAGCGGACA
>NW_026280199.1:0-6773 GCF_023373465.1 Oncorhynchus keta | reverse complement strand
TGTCACGTTCTGACCTTTATTTTCTGTGTTTTGTGTTTAGTTAGTATGGTCAGGGCGTGAGTTGGGTGGGCAGTCTATGTTTGTTTGTCTAGGTTTTGGGAATTTCTATGTTTTCGGCCTAGCATGGTTCTCAATCAGAGGCAGGTGTCATTGGTTGTCTCTGATTGAGAATCATACTTAGGGGTGGCCTGGGTTTCACTGTGTGTTTGTGGGTGATTGTTTCCTGTCTCTGTGTATGCACCAGATAGGACTGTAATTTGAGTTTTCACGTTTTCTTGTTTTGTTAGTTTGTTCATGTGTACCTTATATCATTAAAAAGTACCATGGAAAATTACTACGCCGCGTATTGGTCCTCTGATCCGCTTCGCCTCTCCAACGGAAGAAGAGGAGGCAACTCGTTACAGAATCACCCACCACAATCGGACCAGCGACGTGGTAAAGGACAGCGACGACAGCAGCAGCAGCAGCAACAACAGCGGCCAGCATCACAGGAGGAATGGACATGGGGAGGATGTATTGACGGCAAGGGTTGCTACACCTGGGAGGAGATCCTGGCGGGAAAGAATCGCTCCATGGGAACAGGTGGAGGCAGCTAGGAAAGCAGAGGCAGCCGGAGAGAGGAGCTGGCACATGAGGAGCCAGCACGGCAGTGCGACAGGTACGAGAGGCAGCCCCAAATTTTTTGGGGGCACACGAGGTGTGGTACTAAGCCAGGTAGCAGACCTGAGCTCACTCCTCGTGCTTATTATGAGCAGCGCATTACTGGTCAGGCACCGTGTTATGCGGTTGAGCGCACGGTGTCGCCAGTGCGTGTCCATAGCCCGGTGCGCTATAGGGCAGCCCCCGAGAGTGCCATGCGAGTGTGGGCATTGAGCCAGGGCGTATGGTGCCTGCTCAGCGGGTCTGGTCGCCGGTACGCAGTCTTGGTCCAGTTTATCCTGCGCCGGCTCTGCGTGCTGTGTCTCCGGGCGCTGGGAGGGTGCAGTGCGTCCTCTGCCTGCGCTCCGCTCGTACCGGGCAACTGTGGGAGTGGAGCCTAGGGGAGAGGTGCGTGTAGTAGCACTAGATCTCCCGTGCTTACCCACAGCCCGGTTCAACCTGTGCCTGCACTCTTGAGGGTCCGGGCTCGAGCAGTTGTCCAGCCTGGGGAAGTGGTGCCAAGGTTGCGCACCAGAGCTCCAGTGCTCTCCCACAGCCCGGTCTTTCAGGCTCCTCCTAACACCAAGCCTCCTGAAAGTCTCCCCAGCCTGGTAGTTCCTGTGGCAGCCCCACGCACCAGGCTGTCTCAGTCTCCTCCCTGCAGGTGCTCCCGCCTGTCCGGGCGCCGCTGCCGGAGCCTCCCGCCTGTCCGGGAGCCTCCCCGCCTGTCCGGGCGCCGCTGCCGGAGCCTCCCGCCTGTCCGGCGCCGCTGCCGGGAGCCTCCCGCCTGTCCGGAGCCTCCCGCCTGTCCGGCGCCGCTGCCGGAGCCTCCCGCCTGTTCGGCGCCGCTGCCGGAGCCTCCCGCCTGTCCGGCGCTGCTGCCGGAGCCTCCGCCTGTCCGGCGCTGCTGCCGGAGCGTCCCGCCTGTCCGGGCGCCGCTGCTGGAGCGTCCCGCCTGTCTGGCGCCGCTGCCGGAGCGTCCCGCCTGTCTGGCGCCGCTGCCGGAGCGTTCCTCCTGTCCGGCGCCGCTGCTGGAGCGTCCCCGCCTGTCCGGCGCCGCTGCCTCCTGTGCAGCTCCACGCACCAGGCTGTCTCTCTCTGTCTCCTCTCTGCAGGTGCTCCCGCCTGTCCGGCGCCGTTGCGGAGCGCCCCGCCTGTCCGGAGCCTCCCGCCTGTCCGGCGCGCTGCCGGAGCGTTCCCGCCTGTCCGGCGCCACTGCCGGAGCCTCCCGCCTGTCCGGCGCCGCTGCCGGAGCCTCCCGCCTGTCCGGCGCCGCTGCCGGGAGCCTCCCGCCTGTCCGGGAGCCTCCCGCCTGTCCGGCGCTCGCTGCCGGAGCCTCCCGCCTGTCCGGCGCCGCTGCCGGAGCCTCCCGCCTGTCCGGGCCGCTGCCGGAGCTCCCCGCCTGTCCGGCGCCACTGCCGAGCTCCTCCCGCCTGTCCGCGCCGCTGCCGGAGCGTCCCGCCTGTCCGGCGCCGCTGCCAGAGCGTCCCGCCTGTCCGGCGCGCTGCCAGAGCCCTCAGCCCAGAGGCGCCAGAGCCCTCAGCCCAGAGGCGCCAGAGCCCCTCAGCCCAGAGGCGCCAGAGCCCCTCAGCCCAGAGGCGCCAGAGCCCCTCAGCCCAGAGGCGCCAGAGCCCTCAGCCCAGAAGCGCCAGAGCCCCTGTCCCTCTGTCCAGAGCCCCTGTCCCTCTGTCCAGAGCTTCTGCCCTCTGTCCCGAGCTGCCCCTCTGTCCAGTGGGGTCATTGAGAGGGGTTGCCATGGTGAGAAAGCCACGGAGGCGGACAAAGACAATGGTGAAGTGGGGTCCGCGTCCCGCGCCAGAACCGCCACCGCGGACAGATGCCCACCCAGACCCTCCCCTATAGGTCAGGTTTTGCGGCCGGAGTCCGCACCTTTGGGGGGTACTGTCACGTTCTGACCTTTATTTTTCTGTGTTTTGTGTTTAGTTAGTATGGTCAGGGCGTGAGTTGGGTGGGCAGTCTATGTTTGTTTGTCTAGGTTTTGGGAATTTCTATGTTTAGGCCTAGTATGGTTCTCAATCAGAGGCAGGTGTCATTGGTTGTCTCTGATTGAGAATCATACTTAGGTGGCCTGGGTTTCACTGTGTGTTTGTGGGTGATTGTTTCCTGTCTCTGTGTATGCACCAGATAGGACTGTAATTTGAGTTTTCACGTTTTCTTGTTTTGTTAGTTTGTTCATGTGTACCTTATATCATTAAAAAGTACCATGGAAAATTACCACGCCGCGTATTGGTCCTCTGATCCGTTTCGCCTCTCTTCTTCGGAAGAAGAGGAGGCAACCGTTACATATGAAAACATTGAGCACATGTGAAAACACTGAGCACATGTGAAAACACGATCTCATGAAATGAATCTGACAACATGGGGATGCAAAATTTCAGCAATTGATACCACGAAACTACACGTGACAACATTTAAAAGTCTTCGGGAAAAAAATATGAAATTTTCCTCACATGTGAAAAGGTGGTGTTAACATGTGAACGACTGACCTCACACGTGTCTCTTTTGTTTTACATGTGAAAGTTTCAGCTCAACGTGAAAACAGCTATTTCACATGTGAAATTGCACATTTCACATGTTCTTTTGGAAGGGAAGTAGCATTAGACACTTTGAAATTTGACGTTTGGAACAATTTTCGAAATGTGATGTTTGAGAAACATGGATGAATGTCTAATTCTGACGTGAGACTGTGAGAGCTTGTAGGAAGAGAGAGCTTCATGTCTATGAGAGCTTCAAGTTCCTTGGTGTCCACATCACCAACAAACTAACATGGTCCAAGCACACCAAGACAGTTGTGAAGAGGGCACCACATAACGTCAGGAGACCGAAAAGATTTGACATGGGTCCTCAGATCCTCAAATGGTTCTACAGCTGCACCATCGAGAGCAACCTGATTGGTTGCATCACTGCCTGGTATGGCAACTGCTCGGCCTCCGTACGCAGGCGCTACAGTGGGTATTGCGAACGGCCCAGTACATCACTGGGGCCAAGCTTCCTGCCATCCAGGACCTCTATACCAGGCGCTGTCAGTGGAAGGCCCTAAAAATCGTCAAAGACTCCAGCCACCCTAGTCATAGACTGTTCTCTCTCTGTTCTCTGTTCTCTCCCCGCACGGCAAGCGGTACTGGAGTGCCAAGTCTAGGTCCAAGAGGCTACTAAACAGCTTCTAACCCCAAGCCATAATACTCCTGAACATCTAATCAAATGGCTTCCCAGACAAAAAATTGTCTGTAGTATTGAAGGTCCCCAAAAACCCGGTGGACTCTCAGACCATTAGAAACAAGATTCTCTGGTCTGATGAAACCAAGATTCAACTCTTTGGCCTGAATGACAAGAGTCACGTATGGAGGAAACTAGGCACCATCCCTACGGTGAAGCATGGGGTGGCAGCATCATGCTGTGGGGATGTTTTCACTAGCAAGGATTGGGAGACTAGTCAGGATCAAGGGAAAAATGAACGGAGAAAAGTACGAGGAGATCCTTGATGAAAACCTGCTCCAGAGTGTTCTGGACCTCAGACTGGGGGGCGAAAGTTCACCTTCCAACAGGACAACGACCCTAAACACACAGCCAAGACAACACAGGAGTGGCTTTGGGACAAGTCTCTGAATGTCCTTGAGTTGGCCCAGCCAGAATCCAGACTTGAACCCATTCAAACATCTCTGGATAGACCTGAAAATAGCTGTGCAGCGATGCTCCCCATCCAACCTGACAGAGCTTGAGAGGATATGCAGAGAAGAATAGGAGAAACTCCCCAAATTGTATTTCCACCTCTGGCCTGCTCGCCTCCCTACCACTGAGGAAGTACAGTTCCCGCTCAGCCCAGTCAAAACTGTTCGCTGCTCTGGCTCCCCAATGGTGGAACAAACTCCCTCACGACGCCAGGACAGCGGAGTCAATCACCACCTTCCGGAGACACCTGAAACCCCACCTCTTTAAGGAATACCTAGGACAGGATAAAGTAATCCTTCTCACCCCCCCTTAATAGATTTAGATGCACTATTGTAAAGTGGCTGTTCCACTGGATGTCATAAGGTGAATGCACCAATTTGTAAGTCGCTCTGGATAAGAGCGTCTGCTAAATTACTTAAATGTAATGTAAATGTTATTTAACCAGGCAAGTCAGTTAAGAAAAAACTCCTATTTTACAATGACAGCCTACCCCAGCCAAACCCTCCCCTAACAACACTGGGACAATTGTGCGCCACACTATGGGACTCCCGATTGAACCAGGGTCTGTAGTGATACCTCTAGCATTTAACATTTAACATTTAAGTCATTTAGCAGACGCTCTTATCAGAGCGACTTACAAATTGGTGCATACACCTTATGACAACCAGTGGAACAGCCACTTGCATCTAAATCTTGTTGGGGGAGAAGGGGGGTGAGAAGGATTACCCTTACTTACCCTATCCTAGGTATTCCTTGAAGAGGTGGGGTTTCAGGTGTCTCCGGAAGGTGGTGATTGACTCCGCTGTCCTGGCGTCGTGAGGGAGTTTGTTCCACCATTGGGGGCCAGGGCAGCGAACAGTTTTGACTGGGCTGGCGGGGAACTGTACTTCCTCAGTGGTAGGGAGGCGAGCAGGCCAGAGGTGGATGAACGCAGTGCCCTTGTTTGGGTGTAGGGCCTGATCAGAGCCTGGAGGTACTGAGGTGCCGTTCCCCTCACAGCTCCGTGGCGAGCACCATGGTCTTGTAGCGGATGCGAGCTTCAACTGGAAGCCAGTGGAGAGAGCGGAGGAGCGGGGTGACGTGAGAGAACTTGGGAAGGTTGAACACCAGACGGGCTGCGGCGTTCTGGATGAGTTGTAGGGGTTTAATGGCACAGGCAGGGAGCCCAGCCAACAGCGAGTTGCAGTAATCAAGACGGGAGATGACAAGTGCCTGGATTAGGACCTGCGCCGCTTCCTGTGTGAGGCAGGGTCGTACTCTGCGGATGTTGTAGAGCATGAACCTACAGGAACGGGACACCGCCTTGATGTTAGTTGAGAACGTCCAGGGTGTTGTCCAGGATCACGCCAAGGTTCTTAGCGCTCTGGGAGGAGGACACAATGGAGTTGTCAACCGTGATGGCGAGATCATGGAACGGGCAGTCCTTCCCGGGAGGAAGAGGAGCTCCGTCTTGCTGAGGTTCAGCTTGAGGTGGTGATCCGTCATCCACACTGATATGTCTGCCAGACATGCAGAGATGCGATCGCCACCTGGTCATCAGAAGGGGGAAAGGAGAAGATTAATTGTGTGTCGTCTGCATAGCAATGATAGGAGAGACCATGTGAGGTTATGACAGAGCCAAGTGACTTGGTGTATAGCGAGAATAAGAGAGGGCCTAGAACAGAGCCCTGGGGGACACCAGTGGTGAGAGCGCGTGGTGAGGAGACAGATTCTCGCCACGCCACCTGGTAGGAGCGACCTGTCAGGTAGGACGCAATCCAAGCGTGGGCCGCGCCGGAGATGCCCAACTCGGAGAGGGTGGAGAGGAGGATCTGATGGTTCACAGTATCGAAGGCAGCCGATAGGTCTAGAAGGATGAGGAGCAGAGGAGAGAGAGTTAGCTTTAGCAGTGCGGAGCGCCTCCGTGATACAGAGAAGAGCAGTCTCAGTTGAATGACTAGTCTTGAAACCTGACTGATTTGGATCAAGAAGGTCATTCTGAGAGAGATAGCGGTAGAGCTGGCCAAGGACGGCACGCTCAAGAGTTTGGAGAGAAAAGAGAGAAGGGATACTGGTCTGTAGTTGTTGACATCGGAGGGATCGAGTGTAGGTTTTTTCAGAAGGGGTGCAACTCTCGCTCTCTTGAAGACGGGAGGGACGTAGCCAGTGGTCAGGGATGAGTTGATGAGCGAGGTGAGGTAAGGGAGAAGGTCTCCGGAAATGGTCTGGAGAAGAGAGGAGGGGATAGGGTCAAGCGGGCAGGTTGTTGGGCGGCCGGCCGTCACAAGACGCGAGATTTCATCTGGAGAGAGAGGAGAAAGAGGTCAGAGCATAGGGTAGGGGCAGTGTGAGCAGAACCAGCGGTGTCGTTTGACTTAGCAAACGAGGATCGGATGTCATCGACCTTCTTTTTCAAAATGGTTGACGAAGTCATCTGCAGAGAGGGAGGAGGGAGGGGGAGGATT
>NW_026280198.1:0-17959 GCF_023373465.1 Oncorhynchus keta | reverse complement strand
GGAGTCATTAAAACATCTATTTACAGGTTTTCTGGATCAAAACGTGCCAAATAAATGGACATTTTGGATATATATGGATGGAATTAATCGAACAAAAGGACCATTTGTGATGTTTATGGGACATATTGGAGTGCCAACAGAAGAAGCTCGTCAAAGGTAAGGCATGATTTATTTGGTTATTTCTGCATTTTGTGTGTTTATGGAGGTTTATGGAAAAGCCTTTTTGAAATCTGACATGTTGGCTGGATTCACAACACGTGTAGCTTTAATTTGGTATCTTACATGTTTGATTTTATAGGAATTTATTTGAATTTGGCGCTCTGGCTTTTGGCCAAGTGGGACGCTACCGTCCCACATATCCCAGAGAGGCTAATTGACATAATTTGAGTCAATTGAAGGTGTGCCTGTGGATGTAGGCCTACCTTCAAACTCAGTGCCTCTTTGCTTGACATCATGGAAAAATCAAAAGAAATCAGCCAAGACCTCAGAAAAAAATTGTAGACCTCCACAAGTCTGGTTAATCCTTGGGAGCAATTTCAAAACACCTGAAGGTACCACGTTCACCGGTACGCAAGTATAAACACCATGGGACCACGCAGCCGTCATACCGCTCAGGAAGGAGACAGATTGTCTCCTAGAGATGAACGTACTTTGGTGCGAAAAGTGCAAATCAATCCCAGAACAACAGAAATGGACCTTGTAAAGATGCTGGAGGAATCAGGTACAAAAGTATCTATATCCACAGTAAAACAAATCCTATATTGACATAACCTGAAAGGCTGCACAGCAAGGAAGAAGCCACTGCTCCAAAACCCCATTAAAAAAAGCCAGACTACAGTTTGCAACTGCACATGGGGAAATTGCACATTGGAGAAATGTCCTCTGGTCTGATGAAACAAAAAAAAAATGACCATCATTATGTTTGGAGGAGAAAGGGGGATGCTTGCAAGCCGAAGAACACCAACCTAACCGTGAAGCCCGGGGGTGGCAGCATCCTGTTGTGGGGGTGCTTTGTTGCAGGAGGGACTGGTGCACTTCACAAAATAGATGGCTTCATGAGGAAGCAAAATTATGTGGATATATTGAAGCAACATCTCAAGACATCAGTCAGGAAGTTAAAGCTTGGTCGCAAATGGGTCTTACAAATGGACAATGACCCCAAGCATACTGTGACGGGATTCTTCTGTTGAAGGAGAGGCGGACCAAAACGCAGCGTGGTTATTGTGATACATCTTTAATAAAGATGAAAATAGAACAATATACAAAAAAAAACAAGAAACCGCAAAAAAAACGAAAACAGCCCTATCTGGTGTAACAAAGACAGGAACAATCACCCACAAACCCCAACACCAAACAGGCTACCTAAATATGGTTCCCAATCAGAGACAATGACTAACACCTGCCTCTGATTGAGAACCATATCAGGCCAAACACAGAAACAGACAAACTAGACACACAACATAGAATGTCCACTCAGATCACACCCTGACCAAACAAAACATACAAACATACAAAGCAAACTATGGTCAGGGTGTGACACATACTTCCAAAGTTGTGGCAAAATGACTTAAGGACAACAAAGTCAAGGTAGTGGAGTGGCCATCACAAAACCCTGACCTCAATCCCATAGAAAAATTGTGTGGAGAACAGAAAAAGTGTGTGCGAGCAAGGAGGCCTACAAACCTGACTCAGTTACACCATCTCTGACAGGAGGAATGAGCCAAAATTCACCTAGCTTATTGTGGGAAGCTTGTGGAAGGCTACCCGAAACGTTTGACCCAAGTTAAATCATTTAAATGCAATGCTACCAAATATTAATTGAGTGTATGTAAACTTCTGACCCACTGGGAATGTGATGAAAGAAATAAAAGCTGAAATAAATCATTCTCTCTTCTATTATTCTGACATTTCACATTCTTAAAATAAAGTGCTGATCCTATCTGACCTAAAACAGGGAATATTTACTAGGATTAAATGTCAGGAATTGTGAAAAAACTGAGTTTAAATGTCTTAGGCTAAGGTGTATGTAAACTTACGTCTTGAATTGCTCACAACATCCCTGTTAGGGAGCAACTCTCCTTAGCCAAGATCCACCTGACAAGTGTGGCATATCAAGAAGCTAATAAAACAGCATGATAATTAAACAGGCGCACCGTGTGCTGGGGACATAAAAAGCCACTCTAAACTGTGCAGTTTTGTCACACAACACAATGCCACAGATGTCTCAAGTTTTGAAGGAGTGTGCAATTGGCATGCTGACAGCAGGAATGTCCACCAGAGCTGTTGCTACAGACTTGTTAATTTCCCTACCCTAAACCACCTGCGACGTAGTTTTAGAGAATTTAGCAGTACGTTCAACTGGCCTTAGACCACGTGTATGGTATCATCTGGGTGAGCGGTTTGCTGATGTCAACATTGTGAAGAGAGTGCCCCATTGTGGCGTTGGCGTTATGATATGGGCAGGTAAAAGCTACAGACACAATTGCATTTAATCTATGTCAATTTGAATGCAAAAAAAAAATACAGTGACGAGATCCTGAGGCCCATTGTGAGGCCCATTTTGTTTGTATCTATCTGTGACCAACAGATGCATATCTGTATTGCATATCTGTATTCCCAGTCATGTGAAATCAATTTATTAAGGCCTAAATGTCTGATTTGCTCATTTCTTATTTCCTCATTATGAACTTCAACTCAGTAAAATCAATTAAATTGTTGCGTTGCGTTTATATTTTTGTTCAGTCTGCATTCTGAAAGTATTCAGTTCCCTTGAATTTTTCCACATTTTGTTACGTTACAGCCTTATTCTAAAATGGATCAATAGTTTTCTCCCCCTCATAAATCTACACACACTACCCCATAATAAAGCAAAAACAGGTTTGTACAGATTTGAGCAAATGTATTAAAAATAAGAAACTGAATTATCACATTTCCATAAGTATTCAGACCCTTTACTCAGTACTTTGTTGAAGAACCTTTGGCAGTGATTACAGCCTTGAGTCTTCTTGGGTAAGACGCTACAAGCTTGGCACACCTGTATTTGGGGAGTTTCTCACATTCTTCTCTGCAGATCCTCCCAAGCTCTGTCAGGTTGGATGGGGAGCGTTGCTGCACAGCTATTTTTAGGTCTCTCTAGAGATGTTTGATTCGATTCAAGTCTAGGCTCTGGATGGGCCACTCAAGGACATTCAGAGACCCGAAGCCACTCCTGCATTGTCTTGGCTCTTTGCTTAGGGTCGTTGTCCTGTTGGAAGGTGAGCCTTCACCCCAGTCTGAAGTCCTGAGCGCTCTGGAACAGGTTTTAATCAAGGATCTCTCTGTACTCTTCTCCATTAATCTTTCCCTCGATCCTGACTAGTCTCCCAGTCCCTGCCACTGAAAAACATCTCCACAGCATGATGCTGCCACCACCACGGTTCATCGTAGGGATGGTGCCAGGTTTCCTTCAGATGTGGCGCTTGCATTCAGGCCAAATATTTAAATCTTGGTTTCCAAAGATCTTGTTTCTCATGTTCTGAGAGTCCTTTAGGTGCCTTTTGGTAAACTCCAGCGAGCTGTCATGTGCCTTTTACTGAGGAATGGCTTCCGTCTGGCCGCTCTACCATAAAGGGCTGGTTGGTAGAGAACTGCAGAGATGGTTGTCCTTCTGGAAGGTTCTCCCATCTCCACAGAGGAACTCTGGAGCTCTGTCAGAGTGACACTAGAGTTCTTGGTTACCTCCCTGACCAAGGCACTTCTCCCCCGATTGCTCAGTTTGGCCGGGCAGCTAGCTCTAGGAAGAGTCTTGGTGGTTCAAAACTTCATTTAGGAATGATTGAGGCCATTGTGTTCTTGGGGACCTTCAGTGCTGTAGAAATGTTTTGGTACCCTTCCCCAGATCTGTGCTGCGACACAATTCTGTCTCAGAGCTCTAAGGTTAGGTAGAGCTCTAAGGACAATTCCTTCGACCTCATGGCTTGTTTTTGCTCTGACATGCACTGTCAACTGTGGGACCTTATATAGACAGGTGTGTGCCTTTCCAAATCATGTCCAATCAATTGAATTTACCACAGGTGGACTCCAATCAAGTTGTAGAAACATCTCAAGGATGATCAATGGAAATGTGATGCACCTGAGTTAAACTTTAAGTCTCATAGTAAAGGGTCTTAATACATATGGAAATAAGGTATTTCAGTTTTTATATTTGTATGAATTTGCCAACATTTCTAAAAACCTGTTGTCACTTTGTCATTATTGGTTATTCTGTGTAGATTGATGCGCAAAATGTTTAAATTAATCAATTTTAGAATAAGTCTGTAATATAACAAAATGTGTAAGTCGCTCTGGATAAGAGCGTCTGCTAAATGACTTAAATGTAATGTAATGTAATGGAAAAAAATCTGAATACCTTACGAATGCACTGTATATCTGTCACGTTCGTCATAACGAGGAGACCAAGGCGCAGCGTGATAAGATATACATGCTTCTTTTAATGAAGAATAAACACTGAAGAAACTATACAAAACAACAAAACGAACGTGAAGCTATGAGACACGAGTACTGACAGGCAACTACACATAGACAATAACCCACCAAATACCCAAGAAATATGTCTACCTAAATATGGTCCCCAATCAGAGACAACGATAAACAGCTGCCTCTGATTGGGAACCAATCTAGGCAACCATAGACATATAAACACCTAGATATACACAAACACCTAGATATACACAAACCCTAGACATACAAAACCCCCTAGATAATACAAAAACTACACAAACCACCCACGTCACACCCTGACCTAAACCAAAATAATAAAGAAAACAAAGATAACTAAGGTCATGGCGTGACAATATCCACCAGCATTATAGCTAGATAGATAGATAGATAGATAGATAGATAGATAGATAGATAGATAGATAGATAGATAGATAGATAGATAATGTATTGTCATAAATAATTTAATTGTAAAGGTTAATAAGGATGGTGGAACCCTTCATAGAGGGTTCTAGGTAGAACTATATACAGGGGTTCTATGAAGAAGTCTACATACAGGGTTTTAGTAAGAACCCTCTGGTGGAACCCTTCATAGAGGGTTCTAGGTAGAACTATATACAGGGGTTCTATGAAGAAGTCTACATACAGGGTTTTAGTAAGAACCCTCTGCAAAGGGTTCCATATGGTGACAAACCGAAGAACCCTACAGTAAATGGTTCCACAGAGCACCTTTTTTTCTAAGAATGGTATAGTAAAAGTTAGCACACAGAGAAGCGTAGTGCAGAAGGAAAGTACCAAAACACCTTGATAGAGGGGAGGCGCAGGCAAGCAGATGGGGAAATTTGTCTAGTAGATATATAGTAAAACCTGCAAATAGCGAACGTAAACCAGGGTAAAACGTACTACCGTCCCCGGTGCCCAATAAAAAAAACACACAACCCTCCCCAGAGAGACAAAATTAATAATTTGGATCACCCCTATCCCCCATTAAATTACACTCTGTCCCTTTGAACAGCAAAATTATTATAGATGACGTCACAGACGCCGTTGAATGTGCGCAGGGTAACCTTTTGTCTTCCATCAAAACCAATACAGGTGGTTGGTGGACAAAACAAAGCTTCTGATGAAGTGATACACACTGTCTCGACATAAAGTGCTTAACGATTTTGACGCATGCCTCGGGGAGACAGTATCAAATGTAACATGACTAAGGATAGTCACCACTTTCTTATATTTAAATAATAACGTTATACATTTTCTATAAAAATATCTAATAGGCAGAAATATTGACATAACTGACATTTGCAGTGTACAAACTTGATGAACAGGAATGGCATTTACTCTCATGGGTGGACAAAAATAACTATCTGAAAGCCACGCCCCCAATAGGCCACACCAAACATGTTAATTTAACCATCGGTTTGGATTTGTATCCACTTTCATGCTGGGTTGATGCAGTAGCTGATTTTTAAAAAATAGTATGGGGGTCTCTTTCAGGTAGTTATTTTTGGCCACCTGTGAGAGTAAATCTAATTCCTATACATGAGGTTAATAATACCCTGAACAGATTACATTTACTATCACCAGTGGCCAAACATAATTATCTGAAAGCCACATCCCTACTAAGCCACACCTCCAGTCTTCTAATCTGTCCCAGTGGGGACATAGCTCAATAACCCAACTAAGTGACCCAACTGGCTGGGTCAAAATAGCCCAATGTGTGTTCTGTCCAATATTCACCCAGTGCTGGGTAGTTTTTAAACAAGCATTTTTTGGAGTGCAAGGTGCTATGTTTAGTTGCTTTAGTTTGGATATTCAGTCAATGACTGTAATGTTTAGTAGCATATTAGCTCTGTTACTCTGCAGTCCTGTGCAAATCTCCTCTGTGTGTAATACATCTAGTCTCCCTGTGTGTTGGTATCTGATCCACTTCTCAGCTTGTCATGCACAAGGGAACGCTCTGCATGTTAAGTGTTAAGTGTGTGTGTGTGTGTGTGTGTGTGTGTGTGTGTGTGTGTGTGTGTGTGTGTGTGTGTGTGTGTGTGTGTGTGTGTGTGTGTGTGTGTGTGTGTGTGTGTGTGTGTGTGTGTGTGTGTGTGTGTGTGTGTGTGATGCTAGGGTCCAGACTTCATCAGAATGCAGGAGGCAGTGCAGAGAGAGCACAGGAGCACCAGGACAACCGCACATGAATCCCAACGCAATATATCACCTCATAGGAAAAGTACAGGGATTTAACCCAGTTAGTTACCTATAAAATTTTGTAATTCTATTTGAAGGTGTTGGATAAAGCAACCATTTTTACTGCATTTTACTGGTCTCCCTGGCCTCCTTTTATGTTGACACATGATCTCTGTGGTAAGAGACGGAGCTAATGCTTAAAGAGCTGGGACGGCTTGTGTGTTATGAGTGTATGTCTGTCTCCCAGGTACTGATTTCCCTATGTGGCCGCGTTAGAGTAGTAACCTGGGCTTAGAGCTACAGTCTGTACTCTACTCTACACTCATGAAAAATAGATTAATCGCCTGGCTAGCACACAGGAATGTGAATAATTAAACCATTTGTGTGTGTGTGTGTCAGACATAGACATACACATGTTTTGTATACGTCATTGGTGAACGTGTCCCTGTAATTGAGTGTCGGTTTGATCAGTCATTACAGTAACCACAGGGCTAGAACTAGAGGTTGACCGATTAATCGGTATGGGAATTAGGGACGATTTCAAGTTTTGATAACAAATCGGTAATCTTCCTTTTTGGACGCAGATTTTGGCCGATTACATTGCAATCCGCGAGGAGACTGCGTGGCAGCGTTACGCGTGTGCAGCGTCAAAAGGACCTTGTGGCTGCAAGGAGCCAAGGTAAGTTGCAAGCTAGCATTAAAACTTATCTTATAAAAAACAATCAACCTTCACATAATCACTAGTTAACTACACATGGTTGATGATATTTCTAGGTTAACTAGCTTGTTCTGCGTTGCATATAATTAATGCGGTGCCTGGGAATTTATGAGTTAATCATAGCCTACTTCAACTTCGCCAAACGGGTGATAATTTAACAAAAAGCGCATTCGCGAAAAAAAAAAAGCACAATCGTTGCACAAATGTACCTAACCATAAACATCAACGCCTTTCTTAAAATCAATACACAGAAGTATATATCTTTAAACCTCCATATTTAGTTACAATAAATTAATGTTAGTAGGCACTATTAACTATGGAAATTGTGTCACTTTTCTTGCGTTCAGTGCAAGCAGAGTCAGGGTATATGCAACAGTTTGGGTCGCCTGGCTTGTTGCGAACTGCATGAAGACCAGTTCTTCCTAACAAAGACCGTAATTAATTTGCCAGAATTTTACATAATTATGACATAACATTGAAGGTTGTGCAATGTAACAGCAATATTTAGACTTAGGTTTGCCACCCGTTAGATAAAATATCTGCCACCCGTATTTCACTGAAAGAATAAACGTTTTGTTTTCGAAATTATAGTTTCCTGATTTGACCATATTAATGACCTAAGGCTCGTATTTCTGTGCTTATTATGTTATAATTAAGTCTATGATTTGATACTTGATAGAGCAGTCTGACTGAGTGGTGGTAGGTAGCAGCAGACTCGTAAGCATTAATTCAAACAGCACTTTCCTGCGTTTGCCAGCAGCTCTTAGCAATGCTTGAAGCACAACGCTGTTTATGACTTCAAGCCTATCAACTCCCGAGATTAGGCTGGCAATACTACAGTGCCTATAAGAACATCCAATAGTCAAAGGAAATGAAATACAAATGGTATAGAGAGATGGTCGACACGTCATAATTCCTATAATAACTACAACCTAAAACATCTTAAATGGGAATATTGAACCACCAGTTTTCATTTGTTCTTATGTTCTGATCAAGGAACTTAAACGCTTTTTTACATGACACATATTGCACTTTTACTTTCTTCTCAACACTGTTTTTGCATTATTTAAACCAAATTGAACATATTTATTTGAGACTAAATAGATTTTATTCATGTATTATATTAAGTTAAAATAAGTGTTCATTGTTCATTCAGTATTGTTGCAACTGTCATTATATTGTCAAATATATATATACAAAACTAATAGGTCTGTGACAGTCGGAATTGTTACTGGTTGGTAGGTGATCAAATACTTATGTCATGCAATAAAATGCAAATTAATGACTTAAAAATCATACAATGTGATTTTCTGAATTTTTGTTTTAGATTCCGTCTCTCACAGTTGAAGTGTACCTATGACAAAAATTACAGACCTCTACATGCTTTGTAAGTAGGAAAACCTGCAAAATCGGCAGTGTATCAAATACTTGTTCTCCCCACTGTATATATAAAAAAATCGGCTGATTTAATCGGTATCGGACTTTTTTATGCCTCCAATAATCGGTATCGGCGTTGAAAAATCATAATCGGTCGACCTCTAGCTGTAACATTCGGTGCACTGAGACTCATGCTTACAGTAGCCAAAGACAATTATGGGCAGGAAGATGAGAGGAAGCCAGCCCAAAAACCACAGCCTGGAAGACAAGTGGATTTGCCCTCCATGTATCTACCTTAAAAACAAATGAATATGCCTATGTTCAACATGCCTGACTGTCTGCCAGGACTGAATCAGCAATGTATCAGTAGTACTGTAGACCAATCCCACAAGGAGTGAGGAGGACTGGCTGACTCGGACCGATGAAACCAAAGGAGGATAGAGTGCCTCATCTATTAATATTAAGGGAGTTCATGATGTGCCCTGATCAGTTAGAGAAACTGCTGATTAAAGATGTCTGTAACTCACTTCATCTGCTTGACAATGGTGCTCTTCCCCGACTCCCCCGCACCTGTAGGAGGAACAAGAAACACACAGGTTAGAGTTGAATCTGCATCGGACTATTATCTCTATGCAGACTGTGTGTGCGTGCGTTTGTGTGTGCGGTCTTGCATAGGGCCGTGGCTGTCACAAAATTCCGTCAGCCGGTGATTGTCAAAGCAAATAACTGTCGGTCTCACGGTAATTGACCGTTAATTAACATAAACACATTTAGCATTTGTCCCTTACGTCAGGTCCTGATCTGGCTATGCCAAATGGCTGTGGGCTACGCTAGCTCATTTAGTAGACAAGGTTTGCTTAGAATTCCGTGGCATTATTTTATAGTATGAAGAATACAATTGAGCAAAGCTGAATAAAATAGAAATGACATTTTCTACCAAATGATTTGAAGGAGTGTGCACATCCGACTATTCTGTGCTGAGCGGTTAAAAAATAAATAGGTACTGCTATATGCTTAATTTAGAGTTATTGAGGTAATGTGAGTTTTTCTACAAATGTTGGGCTATATGTTTTGATTTTTAATACATTGTAAGGGTGCATGATGCGACTAATGATGATTTGAAAAAAGTCGCATGAAAGTCATGAGCTCTGCTTTCTATTTTTTTGCGCAGGCTGTTCACACTTTATCAGTCTCTCACTCACAATTGGACAAGCACTTGACAATGCCTCAAATTTCACGACGGCATCCCCTTTGTGTGGCCTTAATGCACCCTAAAAAAAATCCATGCCTTTTGCAGCCGGTGGCCATTGTACCCTTGGCCCGTAGTGCTGCGTTGTGCTCTTTTCCCTGAGTGCTCCGCTCTCTGAAGCACCTCTCACGCACATGGTTCTCCATCACGTGAGTGATCAGGTATTTTTCACAGGCTACAAGTGAAGACAGGCACATCGGGGACACAACTGCGAGCTTCCTTATCCAATTCCGAGGTGCATATTGAAGATATTGGAAGAACTGTCCACATTTACTTTTCGTCAGCCAACAAGATGAGTAGGCCTAACGAACAACAAAAGCACTAGCCTATGTCAATCTACCTATTGACCTATTCTGTTCTGTGTGAGGAATAAATATTCCAAACATAGTCTGGGACAGTTGTGGGATGCGATAGATCCCAAAGTAATACATAAAAAAAAAAACTTTTGTACGCAATGTGGCTGACGCAACAGATCAGAACGTTTAGCTTTAAATGTTGATAAACTATTAGGCTATTTCTTCACATTATAAGCGCAGCAATACACACATAGCAGTAGGCTATAAGTATGAATGTTCCATTAGGGGGAAAACACCATGATCAAAAGTAAATGTGATTACACATGTAATGCTTTTATTATAAATGTGCATTTTTATGGTTAAAAAGATCTTCCCCAAACTCGAAACTCACCTGCTGCGTATGTATGCCAGTTAGGCTCTACACCCCTTGTAATGCGGATTAATGTGCTTCATTTTAAGACGTTATTTGGCCACTTTAGTTGTGTTACAAACCTTTTCAAAAGATATAGGCGTATGGGCAAGTCAACATGAGATGTGCGGCTATGATTTAAAAGAAGTCACAAAAAAAGGCTTTGTTTCTTGCCTTATGCGGTGCATCGTTCACAAGTGATAATATAATTCGCAAGTGATCGGCTTATATTGTCACCCATCAGACTATTCTTGATTTAACCTTGTCTTTGCACACACTAAATAATATTTGTTTGGATTTAGAATGGACCATTATCATGCACCTGTCTAGAAACAGGGGCAGTGGGAAAAATGTCCTCTATGCACCTAAATAGCAAATGGAGGAAGATTTTCCTGTAGATAATTTTCAGGTAGGCTATACTCCTGTTGTAAAGATAATCAATTTGCTAAATATTAGGAAAGTTGAGAAATAAATATAGTAGGCTGATGGGACTCCCCTCTTTTTAATAGAGGCCATCACTCTGTTTTCTCGCCCAATTGCATAGCCTATAGAAATGTTGTGCAACATGAGCTCATGAGCTCTCATGAAGGGTTTGATTAGATTTTCGATTACATTCAGGCTACGAATGACCATCGGCATCAGAGTTGGGCGAAAGTAATTATCGTGACCAAATGGTCACGTGAAATTTGACTGCCTTCATGACTCGTGATCGCCGGTGTGGCGGTTATATGGTCACCGCAACAGCCCTAGGCTTGCCGTGCATCCGCTGAATCCTAACTGAACTCTAGCCATAACCATTCCTCTAGCAAAAACTCTTGTGACCCTCTGACAAACTCAGACAGTCTACCTCACCTTTCTCGCTGCACTGTACACAGGGTTGTTCATTAAATCAAATCTCATTTTATTGGTCACATACACATATTTAGCAGATGTTATTGCGGGTGTAGCGAAAGGACATGCTATATAGAGTTGGTGCATTCTAAACTCAGCAAAAAAAAGAAATGTCCCCTTTTCAGGACCCTATCTGTCAAAGATCATTTGTAAAAATCAAAATAACTTCACAGATCTTCATTGTAAAGGTACAGGATGGCAACAACAACTGCCCGAGATACACCAGGAACGCACAATCCCTCCATCAGTGTTCAGACTGTCTGCAGTAGGCTGAGAGAGTCTGGACTGAGGGCTTTTAGGACTGTTGTAAGGCAGGTCCTCACCAGACAACACCAGCAACAACATCGCCTATGGGCACAAACCCACAATCGCTGGACCAGACAGGACTGGAAAACAGTGCTCTGTTCTGGTTTTGTCTCACCAGCGGTGATGGTCGGATTCATGTTTATGGTCAAAGGAAGGAACGTTACACCGAGGCCTGTACTCTGGAGCAGGATCGATTTGGAGCTGGAAGGTCCGTCATGGTCTGGGGCGGTGTGTCACAGTATCATTGGACTGAGCTTGTTGTCATTGTACTGCAATCTCAACGCTGTGCGTTACAGGGAAGACATCCTCCTCCCTCATGTGGTACCCTTCCTGCAGGCTCATCTTGACATGACCGTCCAGCATGACAGTGCCACCAGCCATACTGTTCGTTCTGTGCATGATTTCCTGCAAGACAGAAATGTCAGTGTTCTGCCAAGAGCCCAGATCTCAATCCCATTGAGCATGTCTGGGATCTGTTGGATTGGAGGGTGAGGGCTGTTCCCCCTAGAAATGTTTGGGAAATTGCAGGTGCCTTGGTGGAAGAGTGGGGTAACATCTCACAGCAAGAACTGGCAAATCTGGTGCAGTCCATGGGGAGATGCACTGCAGTACTTAATGCAGCTGGTGGCCACACCAGATATTGACTGTTCCTTTAACCCCTTTGTTCAGGGACACATTATTCCATTTATGTTAGTCGCATGTCTGTGGAACTTGTTCAGTTCATGTCTCGGTTGTTGAATCTTGTTATGTTCATAGAAATAGGGTGCCTTGCGAAAGTATTCGGCCCCCTTGAACTTTGCGACCTTTTGCCACATTTCAGGCTTCAAACATAAAGATATAAAACTGTATTTTTTGTGAAGAATCAACAACAAGTGGGACACAATCATGAAGTGGAACGACATTTATTGGATATTTCAAACTTTTTTAACAAATCAAAAACTGAAAAATTGGGCGTGCAAAATTATTCACAAAAAAATACAGTTTTATATCTTTATGTTTGAAGCCTGAAATGTGGCAAAAGGTCGCAAAGTTCAAGGGGGTCGAATACTTTCGCAAGGCACTGTATTTACACATGTTAAGTTTGCTGAAAATAAACGCAGTGGACAGTGAGAGGACTTTTATTTGCTGAGTTTATATTCACTCAGAGGTTTATTTTTCACTTTAATAAAGGATCCATCTGTAGCTAGTCTTTAGTTGGTGTTGGTGGCGTTGGTGCCTCTATGACAATTAAGGCAGATGTCAGAGAGCCTTTTTACTGAAGAATGTGTTTGTTTCATATGACTGTGTTTCGCTTTTCATGTTTTGTGTTTTCTTTTCATGTATTGTGTAATTGATGTGTATAGATATGTATAGTGAATTGTTTTTTTATGTGTTCATGCAGGGCACATCTGCGGCAGAGACCGTGGTCTCAGCATGACTTCCTGCTTAAATAAAGGTTAAATAAATAATTGCAGAGTACATTCCATTTCATGGCCAGTTAACACATTGTATAGCAACAGATCTTTACTCATTGTTTCTCTGTAGGAAGTATTGTAAAGACTCTGCTAACAGGAGAAGAGATAATAATTAAACCCGAAGTGATTCCTGCAAACCAAATTGGCCAGTTTTGATTTCTGTGTGTAACATTTCTAGTGTTGATTCAGGAGTTAAATTCACTCTGTAAGAGTGAAATCAACACTCAGTAGTGTAAAATAAAGGAAAAGGGGGATACCTAGTCTGTTGTACAACTGAAATGTGTCTTCCGCATTTAATCCAACCCCTCTGAATTCAGAGAGGTGCGGGGGCTGCCTCAATCGACATCCATATCATCGGGATCAGTGGGATAACTGGCTTGCACAGGGGCAGAATGACACAATAACCCCCAGTGTTGGTGTTAATAACCAGAGTTATTGTTTTACACTTTGGAGAGTTAAACAGTCCCATCAAAACCACCCCCATCATTATTATATTTCCCAGCATTCTCTACTGGCAACTAGATTTTGTAGGATTGTTTTTAAATATATGTGTTTTTGCATGTACATTGGTTAAACTTGTGCTTCACAAGAGAATTCTCTTCGATTATAATCACAGCCGTATATATCCCCCCCCCCCAAGCAGACACATCGATGCCTCTGAACGAACTTTATTTAACTCTTTGCAAACTGGAAACCATTTATCCGGAGGCTGCATTCATTGTAGCTGGGGATTTTAACAAAGCTAATCTGAAAACAAGACTCCCTAAATTTTATCAGCATATCGATTGCGCAACCAGGGATGGTAAAACCTTGGATCATTGTTACTCTAACTTCCGCGACGCATATAAGGCCCTGCCCCGCCCCCCTTTCGGAAAAGCTGGCCACGACTCCATTTTGTTGATCCCTGCCTACAGACAGAAACTTAAAGAGGCTCCCACGCTGAGGTCTGTCCAACGCTGGTCCGACCAAGCTGACTCCACACTCCAAGACTGCTTCCATCACGTGGACTGGGACATGTTTCGTATTGCGTCAGATAAAAATATTGACGAATACGCTGATTCGGTGTGCGAGTTCATTAGAACGTGCGTTGAAGATGTCGTTCCCATAGCAACGATAAAAACATTCCCTAACCAGAAACCGTGGATTGATGGCAGCATTCGCGTGAAACTGAAAGCGCGAACCACTGCTTTTAATCAGGGCAAGGTGTCTGGTAACATGACCGAATATAAACAATGCAGCTATTCCTCCGCAAGGCTATTAAACAAGTTAAGCGTCAGTACAGAGACAAAGTAGAATCTCAATTCAACGGCTCAGACACAAGAGGCATGTGGCAGGGTCTACAGTCAATCACGGACTACAAGAAGAAACCCAGCCCAGTCACGGACCAGGATGTCTTGCTCCCAGGCAGACTAAATAACTTTTTGCCCGCTTTGAGGACAATACAGTGCCACTGACACGGCCTGCAACGAAAACATGCGGTCTCTCCTTCACTGCAGCCGAGGTGAGTAAGACATTTAAACGTGTTAACCCTCGCAAGGCTGCAGGCCCAGACGGCATCCCCAGCCGTGCCCTCAGAGCATGCGCAGACCAGCTGGCCGGTGTGTTTACGGACATATTCAATCAATCCCTATACCAGTCTGCTGTTCCCACATGCTTCAAGAGGGCCACCATTGTTCCTGTTCCCATGAAAGCTAAGGTAACTGAGCTAAACGACTACCGCCCCGTAGCACTCACTTCCGTCATCATGAAGTGCTTTGAGAGACTAGTCAAGGACCATATCACCTCCACCCTACCTGACACCCTAGACCCACTCCAATTTGCTTACCGCCCAAATAGGTCCACAGACGACGCAATCTCAACCACACTGCACACTGCCCTAACCCACCTGGACAAGAGGAATACCTATGTGAGAATGCTGTTCATCGACTACAGCTCGGCATTCAACACCATAGTACCCTCCAAGCTCATCATCAAGCTCGAGACCCTGGGTCTCGACCCCGCCCTGTGCAACTGGGTACTGGACTTCCTGACGGGCCGGCCCCAGGTGGTGAGGGTAGGCAACAACATCTCCTCCCCGCTGATCCTCAACACGGAGGCCCCACAAGGGTGCGTTCTGAGCCCTCTCCTGTACTCCCTGTTCACCCACGACTGCTTGGCCACGCACGCCTCCAACTCAATCATCAAGTTTGCGGACGACACAACAGTGGTAGGCTTGATTACCAACAACGACGAGACGGCCTACAGAGAGGAGGTGAGGGCCCTCGGAGTGTGGTGTCAGGAAAATAACCTCACACTCAACGTCAACAAAACTAAGGAGATGATTGTGGACTTCAGGAAACAGCAGAGGGAACACCCCCCTATCCACATCAATGGAACAGTAGTGGAGAGGGTAGCAAGTTTTAAGTTCCTCGGCATACACATCACAGACAAACTGAATTGGTCCACTCACACAGACAGCATCGTGAAGAAGGCGCAGCAGCGCCTCTTCAACCTCAGGAGGCTGAAGAAATTCGGCTTGTCACCAAAAGCACTCACAAACTACAGATGCACAATCGAGAGCATCCTGGTGGGCTGTATCACCGCCTGGTACGGCAACTGCTCCGCCCTCAACCACAAGGCTCTCCAGAGGGTAGTGAGGTCTGCACAACGCATCACCGGGGGCAAACTACCTGCCCTCCAGGACACCTACACCACCCGATGTTACAGGAAGGCCATAAAGATCATCAAGGACATCAACCACCCGAGCCACTGCCTGTTCACCCCGCTATCATCCAGAAGGCGAGGTCAGTACAGGTGCATCAAAGCTGGGACCGAGAGACTGAAAAACAGCCTCTATCTCAAGGCCATCAGACTGTTAAACAGCCACCACTAACATTGAGTGGCTGCTGCCAACACACTGTCATTGACACTGACCCAACTCCAGCCACTTTAATAATGGGAATTGATGGGAAATGATGTAAATATATCACTAGCCACTTTAAACAATGCTACCTTATATAATGTTACTTACCCTACATTATTCATCTCATATGCATACGTATATACTGTACTCTATATCATCGACTGCATCCTTATGTAATACATGTATCACTAGCCACTTTAACATCGATCCCTCCGATGTCAACAACTACAGACCAGTATCCCTTCTTTCTTTTCTCTCCAAAACTCTTGAACGTGCCGTCCTTGGCCAGCTCTCCCGCTATCTCTCTCAGAATGACCTTCTTGATCCAAATCAGTCAGGTTTCAAGACTAGTCATTCAACTGAGACTGCTCTTCTCTGTATCACGGAGGCGCTCCGCACTGCTAAAGCTAACTCTCTCTCCTCTGCTCTCATCCTTCTAGACCTATCGGCTGCCTTCGATACTGTGAACCATCAGATCCTCCTCTCCACCCTCTCCGAGTTGGGCATCTCCGGCGCGGCCCACGCTTGATTGCGTCCTACCTGACAGGTCGCTCCTACCAGGTGGCGTGGCGAGAATCTGTCTCCTCACCACGCGCTCTCACCACTGGTGTCCCCAGGGCTCTGTTCTAGGCCCTCTCCTATTCTCGCTATACACCAAGTCACTTGGCTCTGTCATAACCTCACATGGTCTCTCCTATCATTGCTATGCAGACGACACACAATTAATCTTCTCCTTTCCCCCTTCTGATGACCAGGTGGCGAATCGCATCTCTGCATGTCTGGCAGACATATCAGTGTGGATGACGGATCACCACCTCAAGCTGAACCTCGGCAAGACGGAGCTGCTCTTCCTCCCGGGAAGGACTGCCCGTTCCATGATCTCGCCATCACGGTTGACAACTCCATTGTGTCCTCCTCCCAGAGCGCTAAGAACCTTGGCGTGATCCTGGACAACACCCTGTCGTTCTCAACTAACATCAAGGCGGTGGCCCGTTCCTGTAGGTTCATGCTCTACAACATCCGCAGAGTACGACCCTGCCTCACACAGGAAGCGGCGCAGGTCCTAATCCAGGCACTTGTCATCTCCCGTCTGGATTACTGCAACTCGCTGTTGGCTGGGCTCCTGCCTGTGCCATTAAACCCCTACAACTCATCCAGAACGCCGCAGCCCGTCTGGTGTTCAACCTTCCCAAGTTCTCTCACGTCACCCCGCTCCTCCGCTCTCTCCACTGGCTTCCAGTTGAAGCTCGCATCCGCTACAAGACCATGGTGCTTGCCTACGGAGCTGTGAGGGGAACGGCACCTCAGTACCTCCAGGCTCTGATCAGGCCTTACACCCAAACAAGGGCACTGCGTTCATCCACCTCTGGCCTGCTCGCCTCCCTACCACTGAGGAAGTACAGTTCCCTCTCAGCCCAGTCAAAACTGTTCGCTGCTCTGGCTCCCCAATGGTGGAACAAACTCCCTCACGACGCCAGGACAGCGGAGTCAATCACCACCTTCCGGAGACACCTGAAACCCCACCTCTTTAAGGAATACCTAGGATAGGATAAAGTAATCCTTCTCACCCCCTTAAAAGATTTAGATGCACTATTGTAAAGTGGCTGTTCCACTGGATGTCATAAGGTGAATGCACCAATTTGTAAGTCGCTCTGGATAAGAGCGTCTGCTAAATGACTTAAATGTAAATGTTTAACTATGCC
>NW_026280197.1:0-4417 GCF_023373465.1 Oncorhynchus keta | reverse complement strand
AGTTATAACACAGTGTGGATTGTGTTTCTATAGTATAGTTATAACACAGTGTGTGGATTGTGTTTCTATAGTATAGTTTATAACACAGTGTGTGGATTGTGTTTCTATAGTATAGTTATAAGCACAGTGTGTGGATTGTGTTTCTATAGTATAGTTATAACACAGTGTGTGGATTGTGTTTCTATAGTATAGTTATAACACAGTGTGTGGATTGTGTTTCTATAGTATAGTTATAACACAGTGTGTTTGGATTGTGTTTCTATAGTATAGTTATAACACAGTGTGTGGATTGTGTTTCTATAGTATAGTTATAACACAGTGTGTGGATTAGTGTTTCTATAGTATAGTTATAACACAGTGTGTGTGGATTGTATAGTTATAACACAGTGTGATTGGATGTATAGTTATAACGCAGTGTGTGGATTGTGTTTCTATAGTATAGTTATAACACAGTGTGTGGATTGTGTTTCTATAGTATAGTTATAACACAGTGTGTTTGGATTGTGTTTCTATAGTATGGTTATAACACAGTGTGTGGATTGTGTTTCTATAGTATAGTTATAACACAGTGTGTGGATTGTGTTTCTATAGTATAGTTATAACACAGTGTGTGGATTGTGTTTCTATAGTATAGTTATAACACAGTGTGTGGATTGTGTTTCTATAGTATAGTTATAACACAGTGTGTTTGGATTGTATAGTTATAACACAGTGTGTTTGGATTGTGTTTCTATAGTATAGTTATAACACAGTGTGTGGATTGTGTTTCTATAGTATAGTTATAACACAGTGTGTGGATTGTGTTTCTATAGTATAATTATAACACAGTGTGTGGATTGTGTTTCTATAGTATAATTATAACACAGTGTGTGGATTGTGTTTCTATAGTATAGTTATAACACAGTGTGTGGATTGTGTTTCTATAGTATAGTTATAACACAGTGTGTGGATTGTGTTTCTATAGTATAGTTATAACACAGTGTGTTTGGATTGTATAGTTATAACACAGTGTGTTTGGATTGTGTTTCTATAGTATAGTTATAACACAGTGTGTGGATTGTGTTTCTATAGTATAGTTATAACACAGTGTGTGGATTGTGTTTCTATAGTATAGTTATAACACAGTGTGTTTGGATTGTGTTTCTATAGTATAGTTATAACACAGTGTGTGGATTGTGTTTCTATAGTATAGTTATAACACAGTGTGTTTGGATTGTATAGTTATAACACAGTGTGTGGATTGTGTTTCTATAGTATAGTTATAACACAGTGTGTGGATTGTGTTTCTATAGTATAGTTATAACACAGTGTGTGGATTGTGTTTCTATAGTATAGTTATAACACAGTGTGTTTGGATTGTGTTTCTATAGTATAGTTATAACACAGTGTGTTTGGATTGTGTTTCTATAGTATAGTTATAACACAGTGTGTGGATTGTGTTTCTATAGTATAGTTATAACACAGTGTGTGGATTGTGTTTCTATAGTATAGTTATAACACAGTGTGTTTGGATTGTGTTTCTATAGTATAGTTATAACACAGTGTGTGGATTGTGTTTCTATAGTATAGTTATAACACAGTGTGTGGATTGTGTTTCTATAGTATAGTTATAACACAGTGTGTTTGGATTGTGTTTCTATAGTATAGTTATAACACAGTGTGTGGATTGTGTTTCTATAGTATAGTTATAACACAGTGTGTGGATTGTGTTTCTATAGTATAGTTATAACACAGTGTGTGGATTGTGTTTCTATAGTATAGTTATAACACAGTGTGATTGTGTATCTAGTATAGTTATAACACAGTGTGTTTGGATTGTGTTTCTATAGTATAGTTATAACACAGTGTGTGGATTGTGTTTCTATAGTATAGTTATAACACAGTGTGTTTGGATTGTATAGTTATAACACAGTGTGTTTTGGATTGTGTTTCTATAGTATAGTTATAACACAGTGTGTGGATTGTGTTTCTATAGTATAGTTATAACACAGTGTGTGGATTGTGTTTCTATAGTATAGTTATAACACAGTGTGTGGATTGTGTTTCTATAGTATAGTTATAACACAGTGTGTGGATTGTGTTTCTATAGTATGAGTTATAACACAGTGTGTTTGGATTGTATAGTTATAACACAGTGTGTTTGGATTGTGTTTCTATAGTATAGTTATAACACAGTGTGTGGATTGTGTTTCTATAGTATAGTTATAACACAGTGTGTGGATTGTGTTTCTATAGTATAGTTATAACACAGTGTGTGGATTGTGTTTCTATAGTATAGTTATAACACAGTGTGTGTGGATTGTGTTTCTATAGTATAGTTATAACACAGTGTGTGGATTGTGTTTCTATAGTATAGTTATAACACAGTGTGTGGATTGTGTTTCTATAGTATAGTTATAACACAGTGTGTGGATTGTGTTTCTATAGTATAGTTATAACACAGTGTGTTTGGATTGTGTTTCTATAGTATAGTTATAACACAGTGTGTGGATTGTGTTTCTATAGTATAGTTATAACACAGTGTGTGGATTGTGTTTCTATAGTATAGTTATAACACAGTGTGTTTGGATTGTGTTTCTATAGTATAGTTATAACACAGTGTGTGGATTGTGTTTCTATAGTATAGTTATAACACAGTGTGTGGATTGTGTTTCTATAGTATAGTTATAACACAGTGTGTTTGGATTGTGTTTCTATAGTATAGTTATAACACAGTGTGTGGATTGTGTTTCTATAGTATAGTTATAACACAGTGTGTGGATTGTGTTTCTATAGTATAGTTATAACACAGTGTGTGGATTGTGTTTCTATAGTATAGTTATAACACAGTGTGTGGATTGTGTTTCTATAGTATAGTTATAACACAGTGTGTTTGGATTGTGTTTCTATAGTATAGTTATAACACAGTGTGTGGATTGTGTTTCTATAGTATAGTTATAACACAGTGTGGTTGTGTTTCTATAGTATAGTTATAACACAGTGTGTGGATTGTGTTTCTATAGTATAGTTATAACACAGTGTGTGGATTGTGTTTCTATAGTATGAGTTATAAGCACAGTGTGTGGATTGTGTTTCTATAGTATAGTTATAACACAGTGTGTGGATTGTGTTTCTATAGTATAGTTATAACACAGTGTGTGGATTGTGTTTCTATAGTATAGTTATAACACAGTGTGTGGATTGTGTTTCTATAGTATAGTTATAACACAGTGTGTGGATGGTGTTTCTATAGTATAGTTATAACACAGTGTGTGGATTGTGTTTCTATAGTATAGTTATAACACAGTGTGTTTGGATTGTGTTTCTATAGTATAGTTATAACACAGTGTGTGGATTGTGTTTCTATAGTATAGTTATAACACAGTGTGTGGATTGTGTTTCTATAGTATAGTTATAACACAGTGTGTTTGGATTGTGTTTCTATAGTATAGTTATAACACAGTGTGTGGATTGTGTTTCTATAGTATAGTTATAACACAGTGTGTTTGGATTGTGTTTCTATAGTGTAGTTATAACACAGTGTGTGGATTGTGTTTCTATAGTATAGTTATAACACAGTGTGTGGATTGTGTTTCTATAGTATAGTTATAACACAGTGTGTTTGGATTGTGTTTCTATGAGTATAGTTATAACACAGTGTGTGGATTGTGTTTCTATAGTATAGTTATAACACAGTGTGTTTGGATTGTATAGTTATAGACACAGTGTGTTTGGATTGTGTTTCTATAGTATAGTTATAACACAGTGTGTGGATTGTGTTTCTATAGTATAGTTATAACACAGTGTGTGGATTGTGTTTCTATAGTATGGTTATAGCACAGTGTGTGGATTGTGTTTCTATAGTATACTTATAACACAGTGTGTGTGGATTGTATAGTTATAACACAGTGTGTTTGGATTGTGTTTCTATAGTATAGTTATAGCACAGTGTGTGGATTGTGTTTCTATAGTATAGTTGTATAACACAGTGTGTTCTGGATTGTATAGTTATAACACAGTGTGTTTGGATTGTGTTTCTATAGTATAGTTATAACGCACAGTGTGTGGATTGTGTTTCTATAGTATAGTTATAACACAGTGTGTGGATTGTGTTTCTATAGTATAGTTATAACACAGTGTGTGGATTGTGTTTCTATAGTATACTTATAACACAGTGTGTGTGGATTGTATAGTTATAACACAGTGTGTTTTGGATTGTATAGTTATAACACAGTGTGTTTGGGATTGTATAGTTATAACCACAGTGTGTTTGGATTGTGTTTCTATAGTATAGTTATAACACAGTGTGTTTGGATTGTGTTTCTATAGTATAGTTATAACACAGTGTGTGGATTGTGTTTCTATAGTATACTTATAACACAGTGTGTGTGGATTGTGTTTCTATTAGTATAGTTATAACACAGTGTGTTTGGATTGT
>NW_026280196.1:0-1390 GCF_023373465.1 Oncorhynchus keta | reverse complement strand
TGTTGTTCTCACCCTCCTATCTCTCTGTTCTCTCTCACTCTCTTTCTATGCTCTCTCTCTCTCTCTCTGTTCTCTCTCGCTCTCTTTCTATGCTCTCTCTCTCTCTCTGTTCTCTCTCGCTCTCTTTCTATGCTCTCTCTCTCTCTCTCTCTCTGTTCTCTCTCACTCTCTTTCTATGCTCTCTCTCTCAATTCAATTCAATTCAAGGGCTTTATTGGCATGGGAAACATGTGTTAACATTGCCAAAGCAAGTGAGGTGGACAACATACAAAGTGAATATATAAAGTGAAAAACAACAAAAATTAACAGTAAACATTACACATACAGAAGTTTAAAAACAGTAAAGACATTACAAATGTCATATTATATATATATATATACAATGTACAAATAGTTAAAGGACACAAGATAAAATTAATAAGCATAAATATGGGTTGTATTTACAATGGTGTTTGTTCTTCACTGGTTGCCCTTTTCTCGTGGCAACAGGTCACACATCTTGCTGCTGTGATGGCACACTGTGGAATTTCACCCAAAAGATATCTCTCTCTCTCCCTCTTTCTATGCCCTTTCTTTCCCTCTTTCTATGCTCTCTCTCTCCTCGGCCCCTTTGATAAGTGCTATTTTGTCTGATCTTGCTGTCACACAGCCAGTTAAAACAGCACCAGCTCCTTTGTTGTGCAGGAGAACCGGGGAGCGGCAGAGTGTGACCCCTCTTAACCCTTCAGAGAACCATGTCACTGCCCACAAATAAACTCCATTACATCAGTTCAAATCAGCTTCTATTGCTTCTGTCGTCTGACCTGCTGCTGTTGTCTGACCTGCTGCTGTCGTCTGACCTGCTGCTGTCGTCTGACCTGCTGCTGTCGTCTGACCTGCTGCTGTCGTCTGACCTGCTGCTGTCGTCTGACCTGCTGCTGTCGTTTCTGACCTGCTGCTGTCGTCTGACCTGCTGCTGTTGTCTGACCTGCTGCTGTTGTCTGACCTGCTGCTGTCGTCTGACCTGCTGCTGTCGTCTGACCTGCTGCTGTCGTCTGACCTGCTGCTGTCGTCTGACCTGCTGCTGTCGTCTGACCTGCTGCTGTCGTCTGACCTGCTTCTGTCGTCTGACCTGCTGCTGTCGTCTGACCTGCTGCTGTCGTCTGACCTGCTGCTGTCGTCTGACCTGCTGCTGTCGTCTGACCTGCTGCTGTCGTCTGACCTGCTGCTGTCGTCTGACCTGCTGCTGTCGTCTGACCTGCTGCTGTCGTCTGACCTGCTGCTGTCGTCTGACCTGCTGCTGTCGTCTGACCTGCTGCTGTCGTCTGACCTGCTGCTGTCGTCTGACCTGCTGCTGTCGTCTGACCTGCTGCTGTCGTCTGACCTGCTGCTGTCGCCTGACTGCTGCTGT
>NW_026280195.1:0-4835 GCF_023373465.1 Oncorhynchus keta | reverse complement strand
TGACGGAAACATGGATCACCACAGATAACACTGCTACTCCTACTGCTCTCTCTTCGTCCGCCCACGTGTTCTCGCACACCCGAGAGCTTCTGGTCAGCGGGGTGGTGGCACCGGGATCCTCATCTCTCCCAAGTGGTCATTCTCTCTTTCTCCCCTTACCCATCTGTCTATCGCCTCTCCTCTCGACTTGGAGGGAGTTGCAATGAGGTTAGTGGAAGAACAGCATCTAGTAAAGATGAGGTCGAGCGTATTGCCTGCCTTGTGAGTAGGGGGAAGGTGAGAGGGTGAGGTCAAAAGAGGAGAGGAGTGGAAAGAAGGAGGCAGAGAGGAATGAGTCAAAGGTAGACGTGGGGAGGTTAAAGTCGCCCAGCACTGTGAGAGGTGAGCCGTCCTCAGGAAAGGAGCTTATCAAGGTATCAAGCTCATTGATGAACTCTCCGAGGGGACCTGGAGGGCGATAAATGATAAGGATGTTAAGCTTGAAAGGGCTGGTAACTGTGACAGCATGGAATTCAAAGGAGGCGATAGACAGATGGGTAAGGGGAGAAAGAGAGAATGACCACTTGGGAGAGATGAGGATCCCGGTTCCACCACCCCGCTGACCAGAAGCTCTCGGTGTGTGCGAGAACACGTGGGCGGACGAAGAGAGAGCAGTAGGAGTAGCAGTGTTGTCTGTGGTGATCCACAGTCAGTGCCAAGAAGTCGAGGGACTGGAGGGAGGCATAGGCTGAGATGAACTCTGCCTTGTTGGCCGCAGATCGACAGTTCCAGAGGCTACCGGAGACCTGGAACTCCACGTGGGTCGTGCGCGCTGGGACCACCAGATTGGGGTGGCCGCGGCCACGCGGTGTGGAGCGTTTGTATGGTCTGTGCAGAGAGGAGAGAACAGGGATAGACAGACACATAGTTGACAGGCTACAGAAGAGGCTACGCTAATGCAAAGAAGATTGGAATGACAAGTGGACTACACGTCTCGAATGTTCATAAAGTTAAGCTTACGTAGCAAGAATCTTATTGACTAAAATGATTAAAATGATACAGTACTGCTGAAGTAGGCTAGCTGGCAGTGGCTGCGTTGTTGACACTACACTAATCAAGTCGTTCCGTTGAGTGTAATAGTTTCTGCAGTGCTGCTATTCGGGGGCTAGCTGGCTAGCTAGCAGTGTTGTTTACATTACGTTGCGTTAAAGAACGACAATAGCTGGCTAGCTAACCTAGAAAATCGCTCTAGACTACACAATTATCTTTGATACAAAGACGGCTATGTAGCTAGCTATGTAGCTAGCTACGATCAAACAAATCAAACCGTTGTACTGTAATGAAATGAAATGAAAATGTGATACTACCTGTGAATGCGACCGGGTTGTTGAGTTCTATTCAGTAGACGTTGGCTAGCTGTTAGCTGTTAGCTGTTGGCTAGCTAGCAGAGTCTCCTACGTTAAGGATGACAAATAGCTGGCTAGCTAACCTCGGTAAATTAAGATAATCACTCTAGGACTACACACTCTAAACTACACAATTATCTTGGATACGAAGACAGTAAAGACAGCTATGTAGCTAGCTAACACTACACTAATCAAGTCGTTCAGTTGAGTGTAATAGTTACTACAGTGCTGCTAATCAGTGGGCGTATGCTAGCTGGCTAACTGGCTAGCTGCTGGGCAAATAGCAGTGAAGACTACGTTAGGACGACGAAATACGATAATTATGCAATTATCTTTGATACAAAGACGGCTATGTAGTTAGCTAAGAAGAAATTGCTAAGATTAGACAAATCAAACCGTTGTACTATAATGAAATGTAATGAAAAAGTTGCGATGCGACCGCTCGCTCCAACCCGGAAGTAGCATTAGTGTCATCATCCCTAAGGGCTTGGTGATGATTGTAGCATTAGTGTCAGCGTCATCATCCCTCTGGGCTTGGTGATGATTGTAGCATTAGTGTCATCATCCCTCAGGGCTTGGTTATGATTGTAGCATTAGTGTCATCATCCCTCAGGGCTTGGTTATGATTGTAGCATTAGTGTCATCATCCCTCAGGGCTTGGTGATGATTGGAGCATTAGTGTTATCATCCCTTAGGGCTTGGTGATGATTGTAGCATTAGTGTCAGTGTCATCATCCCTCAGGGCTTGATGATGATTGGAGCATTAGTGTCATCATCCCTCAGGGCTTGGTGATGATTGGAGCATTAGTGTCATCATCCCTAAGGGCTTGGTGATGATTGTAGCATTAGTGTCAGCGTCATCATCCCTCTGGGCTTGGTGATGATTGTAGCATTAGTGTCATCATCCCTCAGGGCTTGGTGATGATTGTAGCATTAGTGTTATCATCCCTTAGGGCTTGGTGATGATTGTAGCATTAGTGTCAGTGTCATCATCCCTCAGGGCTTGATGATGATTGGAGCATTAGTGTCATCATCCCTCAGGGCTTGGTGATGATTGGAGCATTAGTGTCATCATCCCTAAGGGCTTGGTGATGATTGTAGCATTAGTGTCAGCGTCATCATCCCTCTGGGCTTGGTGATGATTGTAGCATTAGTGTCATCATCCCTCAGGGCTTGGTTATGATTGTAGCATTAGTGTCATCATCCCTCAGGGCTTGGTTATGATTGTAGCATTAGTGTCATCATCCCTCAGGGCTTGGTGATGATTGGAGCATTAGTGTTATCATCCCTTAGGACTTGGTGATGATTGTAGCATTAGTGTCAGTGTCATCATCCTCAGGGCTTGATGATGATTGGAGCATTAGTGTCATCATCCCTCAGGGCTTGGTGATGATTGGAGTATTAGTGTCATCATCCCTAAGGGCTTGGTGATGATTGTAGCATTAGTGTCAGCGTCATCATCCCTCTGGGCTTGGTGATGATTGTAGCATTAGTGTCATCATCCCTCAGGGCTTGGTGATGATTGTAGCATTAGTGTTATCATCCCTTAGGGCTTGGTGATGATTGTAGCATTAGTGTCAGTGTCATCATCCCTCAGGGCTTGATGATGATTGGAGCATTAGTGTCATCATCCCTCAGGGCTTGGTGATGATTGGAGCATTAGTGTCATCATCCCTAAGGGCTTGGTGATGATTGTAGCATTAGTGTCAGCGTCATCATCCCTCTGGGCTTTGTGATGATTGTAGCATTAGTGTCATCATCCCTCAGGGCTTGGTGATGATTGTAGCATTAGCGTCATCATCCCTCAGGGCTTGGTGATGATTGTACTATTAGTGTCATCATCCCTCAGGGCTTGGTTATGATTGTAGCATTATTGTCATCATCCCTCAGGACTTGGTGATGATTGAAGCATTAGTGTCATCATCCCTCAGGGCTTGGTGATGATTGGAGCATTAGTGTCATCATCCTAAGGGCTTGGTGATGATTGTAGCATTAGTGTCAGCGTCATCATCCCTCTGGGCTTGGTGATGATTGTAGCATTAGTGTCATCATCCCTCGGGGCTTGGTTATGATTGTAGCATTAGTGTCATCATCCCTCAGGGCTTGGTGATGATTGTAGCATTAGTGTCAGTGTCATCATCCCTTAGGGCTTGGTGATGATTGTAGCATTAGTGTCAGTGTCATCATCCCTCAGGGCTTGATGATGATTGGAGCATTAGTGTCATCATCCCTCAGGGCTTGGTGATGATTGGAGCATTAGTGTCATCATCCCTCAGGGCTTGGTGATGATTGTAGCATTAGTGTCAGCGTCATCATCCCTTAGGGCTTGGTGATGCTTGTAGCATTAGTGTCAGTGTCATCATCCTCAGGGCTTGATGATGATTGGAGCATTAGTGTCATCATCCCTCAGGGCTTGGTGATGATTGGAGCATTAGTGTCATCATCCCTCAGGGCTTGGTGATGATTGTAGCATTAGTGTCAGCGTCATCATCACTCGGGGCTTGGTGATGATTGTAGCATTAGTGTCATCATCCCACAGGGTTTGGTTATGATTGTAGCATTAGTGTCATCATCCCTCAGGGCTTGGTGATGATTGTAGCATTAGTGTCATCATCCCTCAGGGCTTGGTGATGATTGAAGCATTAGTGTCATCATCCCTCGGGGCTTGGTGATGATTGGAGCATTAGTGTCATCATCCCTCAGGGCTTGGTGATGATTGTAGCATTAGTGTCAGTGTCATCATCCCTTAGGGCTTGGTGATGATTGTAGCATCAGTGTCAGTGTCATCATCCTCAGGGCTTGATGATGATTGGAGCATTAGTGTCATCATCCCTCAGGGCTTGGTGATGATTGGAGCATTAGTGTCATCATCCCTCAGGGCTTGGTGATGATTGTAGCATTAGTGTCAGCGTCATCATCACTCGGGGCTTGGTGATGATTGTAGCATTAGTGTCATCATCCCTCAGGGTTTGGTTATGATTGTAGCATTAGTGTCATCATCCCTCAGGGCTTTGTGATGATTGTAGCATTAGTGTCATCATCCCTCAGGGCTTGGTTATGATTGTAGCATTAGTGTCATCATCCCTCAGGGCTTGGTGATGATTGTAGCATTAGTGTCATCATCCCTCTGGGCTTGGTGATGATTGAGCATTAGTGTCATCATCCCTCAGGTCTTGGTTATGATTGTAGCATTAGTGTCAGCGTCATCATCCCTCAGGGCTTGGTGATTTACATTTACACATTACATTTACATTTAAGTCATTTAGCAGACGCTCTTATCCAGAGCGACTTACAAATTGGTGCATTCACCTTATAACATCCAGTGGAACAGCCACTTTACAATAGTGCATCTAAATCTTTTAAGGGGGTGAGAAGGATTACTTTACTCCTTTAAGATTTAGATGCACTATTGTAAAGTGACTGTTCTACTGGATGTCATAAGGTGAATGC
>NW_026280194.1:0-17155 GCF_023373465.1 Oncorhynchus keta | reverse complement strand
CTTATATAAGGGATGTGATTATGGTATGTTTATATAAGGGGATGTGATTATCGGCCTGCTTTATATAAGGGGATGTGATTATCAGCCTGCTTATATAAGGGGATGTGATTATGGTATGTTATATAAGGGGATGTGATTATGGTATGTTATATAAGGGGATGTGATTATGGTATTTTATATAAGGGGATGTGATTATGGTATGTTATATAAGGGGATGTGATTATGGTATGTTATATAAGGGTGATTATGGTATTTTATATAAGGATGTGATTATGG
The DNA here is from genome assembly GCF_023373465.1 of Oncorhynchus keta. NCBI lineage: Eukaryota > Metazoa > Chordata > Actinopteri > Salmoniformes > Salmonidae > Oncorhynchus > Oncorhynchus keta. Next base: position 16,879 of record NW_026280194.1, on the reverse strand, counting down.
TATTTATATAGGGGATGTGATTATGGTATTTTATATAAGGGGATGTGATTATGGTATTTTATATAAGGGGATGTGATTATGGTATTGTTATATAAGGGGATGTGATTATGGTATTTTATATAAGGGGATGTGATTATGGTATTTTATATAAGGGAGTGTGATTATGGTATGTTATATAAGGGAGTGTGATTATGGTATTTTATATAAGGGGATGTGATTATGGTATGTTATATAAGGGGGTGTGATTATGGTATTTTATATAAGGGGATGTGATTATGGTATGTTATATAAGGGGGTGTGATTATGGTATTCTATATAAGGGGATGTGATTATCAGCCTGCTTATATAAGGAGATGTGATTATCAGCCTGCTTATATAAGGGGATGTGATTATCAGCCTGCTTATATAAGGGGATGTGATTATGGTATTTTATATAAGGGGATGTGATTATGGTATGCTTATATAAGGGGATGTGATTATCGGCCTGTTTTATATAAGGGGATGTGATTATGGTATTTTATATAAGGGGATGTGATTATCAGCCTGCTTATATAAGGGATGTGATTATCAGCCTTTTATATAAGGGGATGTGATTATGGTATTTTATATAAGGGGATGTGATTATGGTATTTTATATAAGGATGTGATTATCAGCCTGCTTATATAAGGGGATGTGATTATCAGCCTGCTTATATAAGGGGATGTGTTATGGTATTTATATAAGGGGATGTGATTATGGTATTTATATAAGGGGATGTGATTATGGTATTTTATATAAGGGGATGTGATCATGGTATTTTATATAAGGGGATGTGATTATGGTATGTTATATAAGGGGATGTGATTATGGTATTTTATATAAGGGTGATTATGATTTATATAGGATGCATATGGTATTTTATATAAGGGGATGTGATTATCGGTATGTTTATATAAGGGGATGTGATTATGGTATTTTATATAAGGGGATGTGATTATGGTATTTTATATAAGGGGATGTGATTATGGTGTCTCGTTACTGAATACAAATTCACCATCATTCCCAGATTGGATGTCTGCTACGAATACAAATTCTACCATCATTCCCAGATTGATGTCTCGCTACTGAATACAAATTCACCATCATTCCCAGATTGATGTCTCGCTACTGAATACAAATTCACCATCATTCCCAGATTGATGTCTTCACATTGAATACAAATTCACCATCATTCCCAGATTGATGTCTCGCTACTGAATACACCACCATCATTCCCAGATTGATGTCTCACATGAATACAAATTCACCATCATTCCCAGATTGATGTCTCGCATTGAATACAAATTCACCATCATTCCCAGATTGATGTCTCGTTACTGAATACAAATTCACAGGTTAAACCACTGGTGTCTAGGGAAGTGGAAATGAGTGTAGAGACATCAGACACATCCCACATGAGGAGCACGGGGTGGGGGGTGGGGGTGGGGGTGGGGGTAGGGGGGTGGGAAGACACCCCACATGTGAGGAGCAGGGGTGGGGGTGGGTGTGGGTGTAGGGGTGGGGGGGTGCGGTGGGGGGGTAGGGGTGGGGTGGGTGGTAGGGTGGGGGTAGGGGTGGGGGTGGGGGTGGGGGCGGGGGTAGGGGGTGTGTGGGGGTGGGGGTGGGGGGTGGGGGCGGTGTGGGGGTGGGGTGTAGGTGGGTGGGGTGGGGGTGGGGGTAGGGGGGTGGGTGGGGGTGGTGGGGGTGGGGTGTGTGGGGTGGGGTGGGGTGGGGGTGGGCAGGGGTGGGGGTGGGGTGGGGGTGGGGGCAGGGTGGTGGGGGCAGGAAGACACTCCACACACACCGCCCACATGTGAGGAGCAGTAGTTCCAGGAAGACATCAGAGGGCATCATTAATTCCAGAACAATTCCAGAACATCCTATAAGACCAGGTGTGTGTGTGTGTGTGTGTGTGTGTGTGTGTGTGTGTGTGTGTAGTGTGTGTGTGTGTGTGTGTGTGTGTGTGAGAGAGAAGGTTGTTCATTGACTACAGCTCAGCGCCTCAATGCCATAGTGGCCACGAAGCTCATCACTGAGCTTAGGATCCTGGAGTCTGAACCCCACCCTCTGCAACTGGATCCTGGGTCTGAACCCCACCCTCTGCAACTGGACCCTGGGTCTGAACACCTCCCTCTGTAACTGGATCCTGGGTCTGAACCCCACCCTCTGCAACTGGACCCTGGGTCTGAACCCCACCCTCTGCAACTGGACCTGGGACTAAACACCTCCCTCTGCAACTGGACCCTGGGACTAAACCCTCCCTCTGCAACTGGATCCTGGACATCCTGACGGGACAAAGGAGGTGATCGTGGACTAAAAGTAAAGGAGAGAGCCGGACAGGCCCCATAAACATCGACAGGGCTGTAGTGGAGTGGGTCGAGGTTTCAAGTTCCTTGGTGTCCACATCACCAACAAAATATCATGGTCCAAACACACCAAGACAGTCCGTGAAAAGGAGCGACAACACCTTTCCCCCTCAGGAGACTGAAAAGTTTTGTCATGGGTCCCCAGATCCTCAAAAGCTTCTACAGCTTCTACCATCGAGAGCATCTGACCGGTTGCATCACTGCCTGGTACGGCAACTACTTTCGGCCTCCGACCGCAAGCGCTACAGAGGTAGTGCGAGTGACCCAGACATCACTGGGGCCAAGCTTCCTGCCATCCAGGACCTCTATACCAGGCGGTGTCAGAGGGTAGTGTATACAGCCCAGTACATCACTGGGGCCAAGCTTCCTGCCATCCAGGACCTCTATACCAGAGCGGTGTCAGAGGGTAGTGTATACAGCCCAGTACATCACTGGGGCCAAGCTTCCTGCCATCCAGGACCTCTATACCAGGCGGTGTCAGAGGGTAGCGTATACAGCCCAGTACATCACTGGGGCCAAGCTCCCTGCCACCCAGGACGTCTATACCAGGCAGTGTCAGAGGGTAGTGTATACAGCCCAGTACATCACTGGGGCCAAGCTCCCTGCCATCCAGGACCTCTATACCAGGCGGTGTCAGAGGGTAGTGTATACAGCCCAGTACATCACTGGGGCCAAGCTCCCTGCCATCCAGGACCTCTATACCAGGCGGTGTCAGAGGAAAGCCCATAAAATTGACAGAGACTCCAGTCACCCAAGTCATATACTTTTTCCCCTGCTACCGCACGGCAAGCGGTACCCGGAGTGCCAAAGTCTAGGTCCAAGAGGCTTCTCAACAGCTTCTACCCTCAAGCCATAAGACTCCTGATCATCTAATTAAATGGCTCCCCAGGGTATTGCTTTGCCCCCCTCTTTACACCGCTGCTACTCTCTGTTGTTATCATCTATGCATAGTCACTTTTTAATAAGTTTACATACACCTTAGCCAAATACATTTAACTCCGTTTTTCACAATTCCCGACATTTAATCCTAGTAAAAATTCTCTGTTTTAGGTCAGTTAGGATCACCACTTTATTTTACGAATTGCTAGCTTTTAGTACTGTTAGGGGTAACTGGCTAGCTACTAGTACTGGTAGGGGTAACTGGCTAGCTACTAGTACTGTTAGCCAGCTAGATAGCCACAAATAATAGTTAGCTAGCTAGCTACAAACAAAGACTTGGCATCTACCTTGCATAACGTTAGTTTTTAGGTCATATAGTGTACATGTACTGTATCTAGCTGATAGTCCTGAAGTAAAACGTTTTCTTTGAGTACATCTGGTTTGGTCTCTATTGTTGTCATTGTCCTGGCTTGAAGAAGGGTCAGTGGATGGCTAAGTCCATAGAAAGTCAATGGGGATAACTGGCTAGCTAGCTAGCCTTGAAGTATTGAAAGCTAACCACGATAAATGTACATCTACCTTGCGTAACATTAGTTTTAGGTAATTTGTCCCGCTTAACTAGCTGGCTAGCTAGATTATTACGAATCACGTGTCTGATAGTTATGAAGTAAAACGTTTGCGTTGTTTATGTCTTGTTTGGTCATTGTCCTGACTGGAAGGAGGTTCAGTGCAGTGTGAGGTAATACAGTAGGGGGAGTGCTGCTCAGCGTGAGGTAATACAGTAGGGGGAGTGCTGCTCAGCGTGAGGTAATACAGTAGGGGGAGTGCTGAGGTAATACAGTAGGGGAGTGCTGAGGTAATACAGTAGGGAGTGCTGAGTATACAGTAGGGGTGCTGAGGTAATACAGTAGGGGAGTGCTGAGGTAATACCAGTAGGGGAGGTGATGCAGTACGGGAGTGCTGAGGTAATACAGTAGGGAGGTGCTGAGGTAATACAGTAGGGAGTGCTGAGGTAATACAGTAGGGGTGCAGCGTGAGAGTAATACAGTAGGGAGTGCTGAGGTAATACAGTAGGGGAGTGCTGAGAGGTAACTACAGTAGGGGAGTGCTGAGAAGTAACACAGTAGGAAGTGCAAGGTGAGGTAGCAGTAGGGGAGTGCTAGAGGTAATACAGTAGGGGGAGTGCTGAGGGTAATACAGTAGGGGGAGTGCTGAGGTAATACAGTAGGGGAGTGCTGAGGTAATACAGTAGGGGAGTACTGAGGTAGCTACAGTAGGGGAAGTAGCTGAGGTAATACAGTAGGGGGGTGCTGAGGTAATACAGTAGGGGAGTGCTGCTCGTGAGGTAATACAGTAGGGGAGTGCTGCTCAGCGTGAGGTAATACAGTAGGGAGTGCTGCTCAGCGTGAGAGTACAGTAGAGTGCTGAGGTAGCTACAGTAGAGGTGCGTGAGGTAATACAGTAGGGGAGTGCTGAGACTCAGCGGGAGTGCTAGGTAATACAGTAGGGGAGTGCTGCTCAGCGTGAGGTAATACAGTAGGGAGTGCTGCTCAGCGTGAGTATACAGTAGGAGAGTGCTGAGGTAATACAGTAGGGGAGTGCTGCTCAGCATGCAGGTAATACAGTAGGGGAGTGCTGCTCAGCGTGAGGGTATACAGTAGGGAGTGCTGCTCAGCGTGAGGTAATACAGTAGGGGAGTGCTGAGGTAATACAGTAGGGGAGTGCTGCTACAGCGTGAGTACTACAATAGAGGGAGTGCTGCTCAGCGTGAGGTAATACAGTAGGGAGTGCTGAGGTAATACAGTAGGGGAGTGCTGAGGAGTAATACAGTAGGGGAGTGCTGAGGTAATACAGTAGAGGGAGTGCTAGCGTAATACCCAGTAGGGAGTGCTGAGAGTAATACAGTAGAGGTGCACAGTGTGAGGTAATACAGTAGGGGAGTGCTGCTCTGCGTGAGGTAATACAGTAGGGGAGTGCTGCTCAGCGTAGAGGTAATACAGTAGGGGAGTGCTGCTCAGCGTGAGAGTAATACAGTAGGGGAGTGCTGCTCAGCGTGAGGTAATACAGTAGGGAGTGCTGCTCAGCGTGAGGTAATACAGTAGGGGAGTGCTGCTCAGCGTGAGAGTAATACAGTAGGAGAGTGCTGCTCAGCGTGAGAGTAATACAGTAGGGGAGTGCTGCTCAGCGTGAGGTAATACAGTAGGGAGTGCTGCTCAGCGTGAGGTAATACAGTAGGGAGTGCTGCTCAGCGTGAGTAATACAGTAGGGGAGTGCTGCGGTAGCAGTAGGAGTGCTGCTCAGCGTGAGGTAATACAGTAGGGAGTGTGAGGTAATACAGTAGAGTGCTGCACAGCGTGAGGTACTACAATAGAGGGAGTGCTGCTCAGCATGAGGTAATACAGTAGAGGAGTGCTGAGGTAATACAGTAGGAAGTGCTGAGGTAATACAGTAGGGAGTGTGAGGTAATACAGTAGGGGAGTGCTGAGGTAATACAGTAGGGGAGTGCTGAGGAGTAATACAGTAGGGGAGTGTGAGAGTAATACAGTAGGGGAGTGCTGCTCATGCGTGAGGTAATACAGTAGGGAGTGCTGCTCAGCGTGAGGTAATACAGTAGGGAGTGCTGCTCAGCGTGAGTACTACAGTAGGGGAGTGCTGCTCAGCGTGAGAGTACTAGCAGTAGGGAGTGCTGCCAGCGTGAGGTAATACAGTAGGGAGTGCTGCTCAGCATGAGGTAATACAGTAGAGAGTGCTGCTCAGCGTGAGGTAATACAGTAGGGGAGTGCTGCTCAGCGTGAGGTAATACAGTAGAGAGGTGGTTGCAGCCAGTAATACAGTAGGGAGTGCTGCACAGCGTGAGGTAATACAGTAGGGGAGTGCTGCTCAGCATGAGGTAATACAGTAGGGGAGTGCTGCAGGTAATACAGTAGGGGAGCGTGAGGTAATACAGTAGGGGAGTGCTGCTCAGCGTGAGGTAATACAGTAGAGTGCTGCTCAGCGTGAGGTAATACAGTAGAAGAGTGCTGCTCAGCGTGAGGTAATACAGTAGGGGGAGTGCTGCTCAGCGTGAGGTAATACAGTAGAAGTGCTGCTCAGTGAGGTAATACAGTAGAGAGTGCTGCTCAGCGTGAGGTAATACAGTGAGGGAGTGCTGCTCAGCGTGAGGGTAATACAGTAGGGGAGTGCTGCTCATGCGTGAGGTAGCACAGTAGGGAGTGCTGCTCAGCGTGAGGTAATACAGTAGAGTGCTGCTCAGCGTGAGGTAATACATAGTAGGGAGTGCTGCTCAGTAGAGGTAACTACAGGGGGAGCACTGCTCTCAGTGAGAGTAATACAGTAGAGGAGTGCTGCTCAGCGTGAGGTAATACAGTAGAAGTGCTGCTCAGCGTGAGGTAATACAGTAGGGAGTGCTGCTCAGCGTGAGAGTAACTACAGTAGGGAGTGCTGCTCAGTGTGAGGTAATACAGTAGGGAGTGCTGCTCAGCGTAAGGTAATACAGTAGGAGTGCTGCTCAGCGTGAGGTAATACAGTAGGGAGTGCTGCTCAGCGTGAGGTATACATGTGGAGTGCTGCTCAGCGTGAGGTAATACAGTAGGGAGTGCTGCTCAGCATGAGGTAATACAGTAGGGAGTGCTGCTCAGCGTGAGTAATACAGTAGGGGAGTGTGAGGTAATACAGTAGAAGTGCTAGCGGTCATGCAGTAGAAGTGCTGAGGTAATACAGTAGAGGGGAGTGCTGAGGTAATACATTGTTAGGGGAGTGCTGAGGTAATACAGCGTGAGGTAATACAGTAGGGGAGTGCTGCTCAGCGTGAGAATAATGCAGTAGAAGTGCTGCTCAGCGTGAGGTAATACAGTAGGGAGTGCTGGCGTAATACAGTGGGAGGGTGCTGAGGCAAGTAGGGGGAGTGCTGAGAGGTAATACAATCAGGGAGTTTTCTCAGGGGAGGTGCAGCGTGAGGTAATACAGTAGGAAGAGTGCTGCTCAGCGTGAGTAATACAGTAGAACTGCTGCTGAGGTAATACAGTAGAGTGTGCTCAGCGTGTAATACAGTAGTGCTGCTCAGCGTGAGGTAATACAGTAGGGGAGTGTGCTCAGCGGGAGGAGTAATACAGTAGGGGGAGGTGCAGCGTGAGTGAGGTAATACAGTAGGGAGTGCTGAGGTAATACAGTAGGGTGCTGCTCAGGTAATACAGTAGGGAGTGTGTGCTGAGGTAATACAGTAGGGAGTGCTGAAAGTAATACAGTAGAAGTGCTGCGTGAGGAGTAATACAGTAGGGAGTGCTGAGGTAATACAGTAGAAGTGCTGCTCAGCGTGAGGTAATACAGTGGGGGTGCTGAGGTAATACAGTAGGGAGTGCTGAGGAGTAATACAGTAGGGGGAGTCTACTGCTCAGCGTGAGGTAATACAGTAGGGAGTGCTGCTCAGCGTGAGGTAATACAATAGAAGTGCTGAGGTAATACAGTAGGGAGTGTGAGGTAATACAGTAGTGGGAGTGCTGAGGAGTAATACAATGGGGGAGTGCTGAGGTAATACAATTAGGGGTATGAGGTAATACAGTAGGGAGTGCTGCTCTGCGTGAGAGTAATACAGTAGGGAGTGCTGCTCAGGCGTGAGGTAATACAGTAGGGAGTGCTGCTCAGCGTGAGGTAATACAGTAGGGAGTGCTGCTCAGCGTGAGGTAATACAGTAGGGAAGTGCTGCTCAGCGTGAGATAATACAGTAGGGAAGTGCTGCTCAGCATGAGGGTAATACAGTAGGGGAGTGCTGCTCAGCGTGAGGTAATACAGTAGGGGAGTGCTGCTCAGCGTGAGGTAATACAGTAGGGGGAGTGCTGAGGTAATACAGTAGGGGAGTGCTGCTCAGCATGAGGTAATACAGTAGGGGAGTGCTGCTCAGCGTGAGGTAATACAGTAGGAGTGCTGCTCAGCGTGAGGTAATACAGTAGGGAGTGTGAGGTAATACAGTAGGGGAGTGCTGCACAGCGTGAGGTACTACAGTAGAGGGAGTGCTGCTCAGCATGAGAGTAATACAGTAGGGGAGTGCTGAGAGTAATACAGTAGGGGAGTGCTGAGGTAATACAGTAGGGGAGTGTGAGGTAATACAGTAGGGGAGTGCTGAGGTAATACAGTAGGGAGTGCTGAGGTAATACAGTAGGGGAGTGCTCAGGTGAGCCACAGTAGGAGTGTGAGGTAATACAGTAGGGAGTGCTGCTACGTGAATATCAGTAGGGGAGTGCTGCTCAGCGTGAGTAACTACAGTAGAGGAGTGCTGCTCAGCGTGAGAGGTAATACAGTAGAGAGTGCTGCTCAGCGTGAGGTAACTACAGTAGGGGAGTGCTGCTCAGCGTGAGTACTACAGTAGGGAGTGCTGCTCAGCGTGAGGTAATACAGTAGGGGAGTGCTGCTCAGCGTGAGGTAATACAGTAGGCGGAGTGCTGCTCGAGCGTGAGGTAATACAGTAGGGGGAGTAGCTGATACTACAGTAGGGGAGTGAGAGATAATACAGTAGGGAGTGCTGCTCAGCATGAGGTAATACAGTAGGGAGTGCTGCTCAGCGTGAGGTAATACAGTAGGGGAGTGCTGCTCAGCGTGAGGTAATACAGTAGGGGGAGTGAGGTAATACAGTAGGGGAGTGCTGCTCAGCATGAGGTAACACAGTAGGAGTGCTGCTCAGCGTGAGTAATACAGTAGGGAGTGCTGCTCAGCGTGAGGTAATCACAGTAGGGGAGTGTGAGGTAATACAGTAGGGAGTGCTGCACAGCGTGAGTACTACAATAGAGGGAGTGCTGCTCAGCATGAGGTAATACAGTGAGGAGTGCTGAGGTAATACAGTAGGAGTGCTGAGGTAATACAGTAGGGGAGTGTGAGGAGTAATACAGTAGGGAGTGCTGAGGTAATACAGTAGAGGAGTGCTGAGAGTAATACAGTAGGGGAGTGTGAGGTAATACAGTAGGGAGTGCTGCCTGCGTGAGGTAATACAGTAGGGAGTGTTGCTCAGCGTGAGGTAATACAGTAGGGAGTGCTGCTCAGCGTGAGTACTACAGTAGGAGTGCTGCTCAGCGTGAGGTACTACAGTAGGGGAGTGCTGCTCAGCGTGAGGTAATACAGTAGGGGAGTGCTGCTCAGCATGAGTAATACAGTAGGGAGTGCTGCTCAGCGTGAGGTAATACAGTAGGGGAGTGCTGCTCAGCGTGAGGTAATACAGTAGAGAGTGTGAGAGTAATCACAGTAGGGAGTGCTGCACAGCGTGAGGTACTACAGTAGGGGAGTGCTGCTCAGCATGAGGTAATACAGTAGGGGAGTGCTGAGGTAATACAGTAGGGGGAGTGTGAGGTAATACAGTAGGGGAGTGCTGCTCAGCGTGAGGTAATACAGTAGGGAGTGCTGCTCAGCGTGAGGTAATACAGTAGAGGAGTGCTGCTCAGCGTGAGGTAATACAGTAGAGGAGTGCTGCTCAGTGTGAGGTAATACAGTAGAGGAGTGCTGCTCAGTGAGGTAATACAGTAGAGGGAGTGCTGCTCAGCGTGAGGTAATACAGTAGGGGAGTGCTGCTCAGTGAGGTAATACAGTAGGGGAGTGCTGTGAGGTAATACAGTAGGGGAGTGCTCAGCGTGAGTATACAGTAGGGATGCTCAGCGTGAGGTAATACAGTAGGGAGTGCTGCTCAGCATGAGGTAATACAGTAGGGAGTGCTGCTCTGCGTGAGGTAATACAGTAGAGGAGTGCTGCTCAGCGTGAGAGTAACTACAGTAGAGAGTGCTGCTCAGTGTGAGGTAATACAGTAGGGGAGTGCTGCTCAGCATAAGGTAATACAGTAGGGAGTGCTGCTCAGCGTGAGGTAATACAGTAGGGGAGTGCTGAGGTAATACAGTAGGGGAGTGCTACTCAGCGTAAGGTAATACAGTAGGGAGTGCTATCAGCGTGAGGTAATACAGTAGGGGAGCTGCTCAGTGAGGTAATACAGTAGGGGAGTGCTGCTCAGCGTGAGGTAATACAGTAGGGGAGCTGCTAGCATGAGGTAATACAGTAGGGGAGTGCTGAGGTAATACAGTAGGGGGAGTGCTGAGGTAATACAGTAGGGGAGTGCTGAGGTAATACAGTAGGGGAGTGCTGAGGTAATACAGTAGGGGAGTGCTGAGGTAATACAGTAGGGGAGTGCTGAGGTAATACAGTAGGGGAGTGCTGAGGTAATACAGTAGGGGAGTGCTGAGGGTAATACAGTAGGGAGTGCTGCTCAGCGTGAGGTAATACAGTAGGGAGTGCTGCTCAGCGTGAGGTAATACAGTAGGGAGTGCTGAGGTAATACAGTAGAGGAGTGTGAGGTAATACAGTAGTGGGAGTGCTGAGGTAATACAGTAGGGGAGTGCTGAGGTAATACAGTAGGGGAGTGTGAGGTAATACAGTAGGGGAGTGCTGCTCTGCGTGAGAGTAATACAGTAGGGGAGTGCTGCTCAGCGTGAGGTAATACAGTAGGGAGTGCTGCTCAGCGTGAGGTAATACAGTAGGGGAGTGCTGCTCAGCGTGAGGTACTACAGTAGGGGAGTGCTGCTCAGCGTGAGATAATACAGTAGGGGAGTGCTGCTCAGCATGAGGTAATACAGTAGGGAGTGCTGCTCAGCGTGAGGTAATACAGTAGGGGAGTGCTGCTCAGCGTGAGGTAATACAGTAGGGGAGTGCTGAGGTAATACAGTAGGGGAGTGCTGCTCAGCATGAGAGTAATACAGTAGGGGAGTGCTGCTCAGCGTGAGGTAATACAGTAGGGAGTGCTGCTCAGCGTGAGGTAATACAGTAGGGAGTGTGAGGTAATACAGTAGGGGAGTGCTGCACAGCGTGAGGTACTACAATAGAGGAGTGCTGCTCAGCATGAGGTAATACAGTAGAGAGTGCTGAGGTAATACAGTAGGGGAGTGCTGAGAGTAATACAGTAGGGGAGTGTGAGGTAATACAGTAGGGGAGTGCTGAGGTAATACAGTAGGGGAGTGCTGAGGTAATACAGTAGGGGAGTGTGAGGTAATACAGTAGGGAGTGCTGCTCTGCGTGAGAGTAATACAGTAGGGGGAGTGCTGCTCAGCGTGAGGTAATACAGTAGGGGAGTGCTGCTCAGCGTGAGGTAATACAGTAGGGAGTGCTGCTCAGCGTGAGGTAATACAGTAGGGGAGTGCTGCTCAGCGTGAGGTACTACAGTAGGGGAGTGCTGCTCAGCGTGAGATAATACAGTAGGGAGTGCTGCTCAGCATGAGAGTAATACAGTAGGGAGTGCTGCTCAGCGTGAGGTAATACAGTAGGGGAGTGCTGCTCAGCGTGAGGTAATACAGTAGGGGAGTGCTGAGGTAATACAGTAGGGGAGTGCTGCTCAGCATGAGAGTAATACAGTAGGGAGTGCTGCTCAGCGTGAGGTAATACAGTAGGGGAGTGCTGCTCAGCGTGAGGTAATACAGTAGGGGAGTGTGAGGTAATACAGTAGGGGAGTGCTGCACAGCGTGAGGTACTACAATAGAGGAGTGCTGCTCAGCATGAGAGTAATACAGTAGGGGAGTGCTGAGGTAATACAGTAGGGGAGTGCTGAGGTAATACAGTAGGGGAGTGTGAGGTAATACAGTAGGGGAGTGCTGAGGTAATACAGTAGGGAGTGCTGAGGTAATACAGTAGGGGAGTGTGAGGTAATACAGTAGGGAGTGCTGCTCTGCGTGAGAGTAATACAGTAGGGAGTGCTGCTCAGCGTGAGGTAATACAGTAGGGAGTGCTGCTCAGCGTGAGGTACTACAGTAGGGGAGTGCTGCTCAGCGTGAGGTACTACAGTAGGGGAGTGCTGCTCAGCGTGAGGTAATACAGTAGGGGAGTGCTGCTCAGCATGAGAGTAATACAGTAGAAGTGCTGCTCAGCGTGAGGTAATACAGTAGGGGAGTGCTGCTCAGCGTGAGGTAATACAGTAGAGAGTGTGAGGTAATACAGTAGGAGTGCTGCACAGCGTGAGGTACTACAGTAGGGGAGTGCTGCTCAGCATGAGAGTAATACAGTAGGGGAGTGCTGAGGTAATACAGTAGGGGAGTGTGAGGTAATACAGTAGGGGAGTGCTGCTCAGCGTGAGAGTAATACAGTAGGGGAGTGCTGCTCAGCGTGAGGTAATACAGTAGGGGAGTGCTGCTCAGCGTGAGGTAATACAGTAGAGGAGTGCTGCTCAGTGTGAGGTAATACAGTAGAGGAGTGCTGCTCAGTGAGAGGTAATACAGTAGAGGAGTGCTGCTCAGCGTGAGGTAATACAGTAGGGAGTGCTGCTCAGCGTGAGAGTAATACAGTAGGGGAGTGCTGCTCTGCGTGAGAGTAATACAGTAGGAGAGTGCTGCTCAGCGTGAGGTAATACAGTAGGAGAGTGCTGCTCAGCGTGAGGTAATACAGTAGAGGAGTGCTGCTCAGCATGAGAGTAATACAGTAGAGAGTGCTGCTCTGCGTGAGAGTAATACAGTAGAGGAGTGCTGCTCAGCGTGAGTAATACAGTAGGGGAGTGCTGCTCAGTGTGAGAGTAATACAGTAGGGGAGTGCTGCTCAGCATAAGGTAATACAGTAGGGAGTGCTGCTCAGCGTGAGGTAATACAGTAGGGGAGTGTGAGGTAATACAGTAGGGGAGTGCTACTCAGCGTAAGGTAATACAGTAGGGAGTGCTACTCAGCGTGAGGTAATACAGTAGGGAGTGCTGCTCAGTGTGAGAGTAATACAGTAGGGAGTGCTGCTCAGCGTGAGGTAATACAGTAGGGGAGTGCTGCTCAGCATAAGGTAATACAGTAGGAGTGCTGCTCAGCGTGAGGTAATACAGTAGGGGAGTGCTGAGGTAATACAGTAGAGAGTGCTACTCAGCGTGAGGTAATACAGTAGAGGAGTGCTGAGGTAATACAGTAGGGAGTGCTGCTCTGCGTGAGGTAATACAGTAGGGGAGTGCTGCTCAGCGTGAGGTAATACAGTAGGGGAGTGCTGCTCAGTGTGAGGTAATACAGTAGGGAGTGCTGCTCAGCATGAGGTAATACAGTAGGGGAGTGCTGCTCAGCGTGAGGTAATACAGTAGGGGAGTGCTGAGGTAATACAGTAGGGGAGTGCTACTCAGCGTAGGTAATACAGTAGGGGAGTGCTACTCAGCGTGAGTGAGGTAATACAGTAGGGGAGTGCTGCTCAGTGTGAGGTAATACAGTAGGGAGTGCTGCTCAGCGTGAGGTAATACAGTAGAGGGAGTGCTGCTCAGTGTGAGGTAATACAGTAGAGGAGTGCTGCTCAGCGTGAGGTAATACAGTAGAGGAGTGCTGCTCAGCGTGAGGTAATACAGTAGGGGAGTGCTGCTCAGCGTGAGGTAATACAGTAGGGGAGTGCTGCTCAGCATGAGGTAATACAGTAGAGGAGCTGCTGAGGTAATAACAGTAGGGAGTGTGAGGTAATACAGTAGGGAGTGTGAGGTAATACAGTAGGGAGTGCTGAGAGTAATACAGTAGGGGAGTGCTGCTCAGCGTGAGGTAACTACAGTAGGGGAGTGCTGCTCAGCGTGAAGGTACTACAGTAGGGGAGTGCTGCTCAGCGTGAGGTAATACAGTAGGGGAGTGCTGCTCAGCGTGAGAGTAATACAGTAGGGGAGTGCTGCTCAGCGTGAGGTAATACAGTAGGGGAGTGCTGCTCAGTGTGAGGTAATACAGTAGGGGGAGTGTGAGAGTAATACAGTAGGGGAGTGCTGCACAGCGTGAGGTACTACAGTAGGGGAGTGCTGCTCAGCATGAGGTAATACAGTAGGGGAGTGCTGAGAGTAATACAGTAGGGAGTGTGAGAGTAATACAGTAGGGGAGTGCTGCTCAGCGTGAGGTAATACAGTAGGGAGTGCTGCTCAGCGTGAGGTAATACAGTAGGGAGTGCTGCTCAGCGTGAGGTAATACAGTAGAGGAGTGCTGCTCAGTGTGAGGTAATACAGTAGAGGAGTGCTGCTCAGTGTGAGGTAATACAGTAGAGGAGTGCTGCTCAGCGTGAGTAATACAGTAGGGAGTGCTGCTCAGCGTGAGGTAATACAGTAGGGAGTGCTGCTCTGCGTGAGGTAATACAGTAGGGAGTGCTGCTCAGCGTGAGGTAATACAGTAGGGAGTGCTGCTCAGCGTGAGGTAATACAGTAGAGGAGTGCTGCTCAGCGTGAGGTAATACAGTAGGGGAGTGCTGCTCAGCGTGAGGTAATACAGTAGAGGAGTGCTGCTCAGCGTGAGTAATACAGTAGGGGAGTGCTGCTCTGCGTGAGGTAATACAGTAGGGGAATGCTGCTCAGCATGAGAGTAATACAGTAGGGGAGTGCTGCTCAGTGTGAGGTAATACAGTAGGGGAGTGCTGCTCAGCATAAGGTAATACAGTAGGGGAGTGCTGCTCAGCGTGAGGTAATACAGTAGGGGAGTGTGAGGTAATACAGTAGGGGAGTGCTACTCAGCGTGAGGTAATACAGTAGGGAGTGCTACTCAGCGTGAGAGTAATACAGTAGGGGAGTGCTGCTCAGTGTGAGGTAATACAGTAGGGGAGTGCTGCTCAGCGTGAGGTAATACAGTAGAGGAGTGCTGCTCAGTGTGAGAGTAATACAGTAGGGGAGTGCTGCTCAGCGTGAGGTAATACAGTAGAGGGAGTGCTGCTCAGCGTGAGGTAATACAGTAGGGAAGTGTGAGGTAATACAGTAGAGGGAGTGCTGCTCAGCGTGAGAGTAATACAGTAGGGAAGTGTGAGGTAATACAGTAGGGAGAGTGCTACTCAGCGTGAGGTAATACAGTAGGGAGTGCTGCACAGCGTGAGGTAATACAGTAGGGAGTGCTACTCAGCGTGAGGTAATACAGTAGGAGTGCTGCACAGCGTGAGGTAATACAGTAGGGAGTGCTGCTCAGCGTGAGGTAGTACAGTAGGAGTGCTGCTCAGCGTGAGGTAATACAGTAGGAGTGCTGCTCAGCGTGAGGTAATACAGTAGGGAGTGCTGCTCAGCGTGAGGTAATACAGTAGGGGAGTGCTGCTCAGCGTGAGGTAATACAGTAGGAGTGCTGCTCAGCGTGAGGTAATACAGTAGGAGCAGTGTGAGGTAATACAGTAGGGGAGTGCTACTCAGTGAGAGTAGCCACAGTAGGAGCAGCGCGAGTAATACAGTAGGGGAGTTCTGCTCAGCGTGACGTAGCACAGTAGGGGGCGCTGAGACGTACAGTCGTGAGTAATACAGTAGAGGAGTGCTGCTCAGCGTGAGGTAATACAGTAGGGGAGTGCTGCTCAGCGTGAGAGTAATACAGTAGGGAGTGCTGCTCAGCGTGAGGTAATACAGTAGGGGAGTCGTCGAGGTAATACAGTAGGGAGCGCGAGTACTGCAGTAGAGTGTGCGAGTAATACAGTAAGGGAGTGTGAGGTAATACAGTGCAGGGGAGTGCTGCTCAGCGTGAGGTAATACAGTAGGAGAGTGCTGCTCAGCGTGGGAGGTAATACAGTAGGGGAGTGCTGCTCAGCGTGAGTACTACAGTAGAGGAGTGCTGCTCAGCGTGAGGTAATACAGTAGGGAGTGCTGCTCAGCAGTGAGGGTATACAGTAGGGGGAGTGCTGCTCAGCGTGAGTATACAGTAGAGGAGTGCTGCTCAGCGTGAGGGTAGTGCGTGATGAGTACAGTAGAGTGCTGCTCAGCGTGAGAGGTAATGCCACAGTAGTAGGGAGTGCTGCTCAGCGTGAGGTAATACAGTAGGGAGTGCTGCTCAGCGTGAGGTAATACAGTAGGGAGTGCTGCTCAGGCGTGAGGAGGTGGTACAGTAGGAGATGCTGCGAGGTAATACAGTGGGGCGTGAGGTAATACAGTAGAGGAGTGCTGCTCAGCGTGAGTAATACAGTAGGGGAGTGCTGCTCAGCGTGAGGTAATACAGTAGGGAGTGCTGCTCTGCGTGGGGAGGTAATACAGTAGGGGAGTGAGGCTCAGCGTGAGGTAATACAGTAGGGGAGCTGCCGAGGTAATACAGTAGGGGAGTGCTGCTAGCGTGAGGTAATACAGTAGAGGAGTGCTGCTCAGCGTGAGGTAATACAGTAGGGGAGGTGGCGCGAGGTAACACAGTAGGGGAGTGCTGCTCAGCATGAGGGGTAATACAGTAGGGGAGTGCTGCTCAGCGTGGAGGTAATACAGTAGGGAGTGATGCTAGCGTGAGGTAATACAGTAGGGGAGTGCTCGGCGTGAGGGTAATACAGTAGGGGAGTGCTGAGTGAGGTAATACAGTAGGGGAGTGCTGCTCAGCGTGAGGTGAACACAGGTGCAGAGCGCTGCTCGGCGTGAGGTAATACAGTAGAGTGCTGCTCAGCGTGAGGTAATCACAAGAATGTCCTCAAGAGAACGTCCTCGGAGAATGAACTCAGAGCATGAGAGTGTGGAGCACGGTAGTATGCAGATTGAGAAACAGCCAGAGAGACAGACAGAGATTGTGTGTGTGTGTTTTGTGTGTGTGTGTGTGTGTGTGTGTGTGTGTGTGTGTGTGTGTGTGTGTGTGTGTGTGTGTGTGTGTGTGTGTGTGTGTGTGTGGTGTGTGTTACCCTGCTCAACCGACAATTTGAATTTGCCAACAAACTACAGGTCACCTTCTCATTGACCTGAAGATGGTAGATG
>NW_026280193.1:27500-35000 GCF_023373465.1 Oncorhynchus keta | reverse complement strand
GAACCAGGGCACGCGGTGTTGGCCAACACACACGCTCGTACCTCCGTGCGTACCTCAGCTCAGGGAGGGCAGCGTTGGGAACCAGGGCACGCGGTGTTGGCCAACACACACGCTCGTACCTCCGTGCGTACCTCAGCTCAGGGAGGGCAGCGTTGGGAACCAGGGCACGCGGTGTTGGCCAACACACACGCTCATACCTCCGTGCGTACATCAGCTCAGGGAGGGCAGCGTTGGGAACCAGGACACGCGGTGTTGGCCAGCACACACGCTCGTACCTCCGTGCGTACCTCAGCTCAGGGAGGGCAGCGTTGGGAACCAGGACACGCGATGTTGGCCAATAAACACGCTCGTACCTCCGTACGTACCTCAGCTCAGGGAGGTCAGCGTTGGAAACCAGGGCACGCGGTGTTGGCCAATAAACACGCTCGTACCTCCGTGCGTACCTCAGCTCAGGGAGGGCAGCGTTGGGAACCAGGACACGCGGTGTTGGCCAATAAACACGCTCGTACCTCCGTACGTACCTCAGCTCAGATGTTGGATGTTCTCTCTGTCCCCAGAACACCCTCTCCTCCAGTGTGAATCACATCATTATGCGTCAGCCAATTAAAACCTCTCGTTGGAGGGTCAGGGGTCGCTGCTTAATCAATCAGAGTCCATCGGCCTGCGGGCGCTGTCAGCAGCCGCAATCTCTACCAGGAAGTGTAGGTGTTAGACAGCAGGAAGTGGTAGAGATAAGAAGAGCGAGAGTATGGGGTGTTTGGGATGAGTCCCAAATGACACCCTATTCCCTACAT
Source organism: Oncorhynchus keta (assembly GCF_023373465.1). Taxonomy (NCBI): domain Eukaryota; kingdom Metazoa; phylum Chordata; class Actinopteri; order Salmoniformes; family Salmonidae; genus Oncorhynchus; species Oncorhynchus keta. The sequence goes on along the minus strand of NW_026280193.1, from coordinate 34,206 downwards.
CGTTCACTACATTTGTCCGGGGTCCAATAGGGCTCTGGTCAGATGTAGTGCACTATTTCATAGGGTAGGGTGCCATTTAGGAATATAACCCTATCAGAGGAGACAGAGGCCTCATAGATATGAAGAGAGAGACACACACTGTGCTGCTGGCAAACCAGGGATTTTACAGACTAACACACACACACACACACACACACACACACACACACACACACACACACACACACACACACACACACACACACACACACACACACACACACACACACAGAGTAAAGTAATGAGTGTGGAAACATATTTTCAAAAGAACATGCAACACTGCTGTCATTTGTAGTGAGTCATTTATAATATCCCTGGGCTTTAATGAATCACACCAAGCACCATCTGTGAGGATCAACCTCCCTGGATTTCAGCTGACAGTGACTTGTGTCCAAACGGACATGCAGGGGATGTTATAGACCAGTCATCAGATATATATCTGGTACATGTTATAGAGACTAGCCATCAGAGATATATCTGGTACATGTTATAGAGACTAGCCATCAGAGATATATCTGGTACATGTTAGAGACTAGCCATCAGAGATATATCTGGTACATGTTAGAGACTAGCCATCAGATATATATCTGGTACATGTTATAGAGACTAGTCATCAGATATATATCTGGTACATGTTATAGAGACTATTCATCAGATATATATCTGGTACATGTTATAGAGACTAGTCATCAGAGATATATCTGGTACATGTTATAGAGACTAGCCATCAGAGATATATCTGGTACATGTTATAGAGACCAGCCATCAGAGATATATCTGGTACATGTTATAGAGACTAGTCATCTGAGATATATCTGGTACATGTTATAGAAGACTATTCATCAGAGATATATCTGGTACATGTTATAGAGACTAGCCATCAGAGATATATCTGGTACATGTTATAGAGACTATTCATCAGAGATATATCTGGTACATGTTATAGAGACTAGCCATCAGATATATATCTGGTACATGTTATAGAAGACTATTCATCAGATATATATCTGGTACATGTTATAGAGACTAGCCATCAGATATATATCTGGTACATGTTATAGAGACTAGCCATCAGAGATATATCTGGTACATGTTATAGAGACTATTCATCAGATGTATATCTGGTACATGTTATAGAGACTAGCCATCAGATATATATCTGGTACATGTTATAGAGACTAGCCATCAGAGATATATCTGGTACATGTTATAGAGACTATTCATCAGAGGTATATCTGGTACATGTTATAGAGACTAGCCATCATAGATATATCTGGTACATGTTATAGAGACTATTCATCAGAGATATATCTGGTACATGTTATAGACCAGCCATCAGAGATATATCTGGTACATGTTATAGAGACTAGTCATCAGAGATATATAGAGACCAGCCATCAGAGATATATCTGGTACATGTTATAGAGACCAGTCATCAGAGATATATCTGGTACATGTTATAGAGACTAGTCATCAGAGATATATCTGGTACATGTTATAGAGACCAGCCATCAGATATATATCTGGTACATGTTATAGAGACCAGCCATCAGAGATATATAGAGACCAGTCATCAGAGATATATCTGGTACATGTTATAGAGACTAGCCATCAGAGATATATAGAGACTAGCCATCAGAGATATATCTGGTACATGTTATAGAGACCAGCCATCAGAGATATATAGAGACTAGCCATCAGAGATATATCTGGTACATGTTATAGAGACTAGCCATCAGAGATATATAGAGACTAGCCATCAGAAATATATCTGGTACATGTTATAGAGACTAGCCATCAGAGATATATCTGGTACATGTTATAGAGACTAGCCATCAGATATATATCTGGTACATGTTATAGAGACTAGTCATCAGATATATATCTGGTACATGTTATAGAGACTAGTCATCAGATATATATCTGGTACATGTTATAGAGACTAGTCATCAGAGATATATCTGGTACATGTTATAGAGACTAGTCATCAGATATATATCTGGTACATGTTATAGAGACTAGTCATCAGAGATATATCTGGTACATGTTATAGAGACTAGTCATCAGATATATATCTGGTACATGTTATAGAGACTATTCATCAGATATATATCTGGTACATGTTATAGAGACTAGTCATCAGAGATATATCTGGTACATGTTATAGAGACTAGCCATCAGAGATATATCTGGTACATGTTATAGAGACCAGCCATCAGAGATATATCTGGTACATGTTATAGAGACTAGTCATCCGAGATATATCTGGTACATGTTATAGAAGACTATTCATCAGAGATATATCTGGTACATGTTATAGAGACTAGCCATCAGAGATATATCTGGTACATGTTATAGAGACTATTCATCAGAGATATATCTGGTACATGTTATAGAGACTAGCCATCAGATATATATCTGGTACATGTTATAGAAGACTATTCATCAGATATATATCTGGTACATGTTATAGAGACTAGCCATCAGATATATATCTGGTACATGTTATAGAGACTAGCCATCAGAGATATATCTGGTACATGTTATAGAGACTATTCATCAGAGGTATATCTGGTACATGTTATAGAGACTAGCCATCAGATATATATCTGGTACATGTTATAGAGACTAGCCATCAGAGATATATCTGGTACATGTTATAGAGACTATTCATCAGAGGTATATCTGGTACATGTTATAGAGACTAGCCATCATAGATATATCTGGTACATGTTATAGAGACTATTCATCAGAGATATATCTGGTACATGTTATAGACCAGCCATCAGAGATATATCTGGTACATGTTATAGAGACTAGTCATCAGAGATATATAGAGACCAGCCATCAGAGATATATCTGGTACATGTTATAGAGACCAGTCATCAGAGATATATCTGGTACATGTTATAGAGACTAGTCATCAGAGATATATCTGGTACATGTTATAGAGACCAGCCATCAGATATATATCTGGTACATGTTATAGAGACCAGCCATCAGAGATATATAGAGACCAGTCATCAGAGATATATCTGGTACATGTTATAGAGACTAGCCATCAGAGATATATAGAGACTAGCCATCAGAGATATATCTGGTACATGTTATAGAGACCAGCCATCAGAGATATATAGAGACTAGCCATCAGAGATATATCTGGTACATGTTATAGAGACTAGCCATCAGAGATATATAGAGACTAGCCATCAGAGATATATCTGGTACATGTTATAGAGACTAGCCATCAGAGATATATCTGGTACATGTTATAGAGACTAGCCATCAGATATATATCTGGTACATGTTATAGAGACTAGTCATCAGATATATATCTGGTACATGTTATAGAGACTAGTCATCAGATATATATCTGGTACATGTTATAGAGACTAGTCATCAGAGATATATCTGGTACATGTTATAGAGACTAGTCATCAGATATATATCTGGTACATGTTATAGAGACTAGTCATCAGAGATATATCTGGTACATGTTATAGAGACTAGTCATCAGATATATATCTGGTACATGTTATAGAGACTAGTCATCAGAGATATATCTGGTACATGTTAGAGAGACCAGCCATCAGAGATATATCTGGTACATGTTATAGAGACTAGTCATCAGAGATATATCTGGTACATGTTATAGAAGACTATTCATCAGAGATATATCTGGTACATGTTATAGAGACTAGCCATCAGAGATATATCTGGTACATGTTATAGAGACTAGTCATCCGAGATATATCTGGTACATGTTATAGAAGACTATTCATCAGAGATATATCTGGTACATGTTATAGAGACTAGCCATCAGAGATATATCTGGTACATGTTATAGAGACTATTCATCAGAGATATATCTGGTACATGTTATAGAGACTAGCCATCAGATATATATCTGGTACATGTTATAGAAGACTATTCATCAGATATATATCTGGTACATGTTATAGAGACTAGCCATCAGATATATATCTGGTACATGTTATAGAGACTAGCCATCAGAGATATATCTGGTACATGTTATAGAGACTATTCATCAGAGGTATATCTGGTACATGTTATAGAGACTAGCCATCAGATATATATCTGGTACATGTTATAGAGACTAGCCATCAGAGATATATCTGGTACATGTTATAGAGACTATTCATCAGAGGTATATCTGGTACATGTTATAGAGACTAGCCATCATAGATATATCTGGTACATGTTATAGAGACTATTCATCAGAGATATATCTGGTACATGTTATAGACCAGCCATCAGAGATATATCTGGTACATGTTATAGAGACTAGTCATCAGAGATATATAGAGACCAGCCATCAGAGATATATCTGGTACATGTTATAGAGACCAGTCATCAGAGATATATCTGGTACATGTTATAGAGACTAGTCATCAGAGATATATCTGGTACATGTTATAGAGACCAGCCATCAGATATATATCTGGTACATGTTATAGAGACCAGCCATCAGAGATATATAGAGACCAGCCATCAGAGATATATCTGGTACATGTTATAGAGACTAGCCATCAGAGATATATAGAGACTAGCCATCAGAGATATATCTGGTACATGTTATAGAGACCAGCCATCAGAGATATATAGAGACTAGCCATCAGAGATATCTGGTACATGTTATAGAGACTAGCCATCAGAGATATATAGAGATAGCCATCAGAGATATATCTGGTACATGTTATAGAGACTAGCCATCAGAGATATATCTGGTACATGTTATAGAGACTAGCCATCAGATATATATCTGGTACATGTTATAGAGACTAGTCATCAGATATATATCTGGTACATGTTATAGAGACTAGTCATCAGATATATATCTGGTACATGTTATAGAGACTAGTCATCAGAGATATATCTGGTACATGTTATAGAGACTAGTCATCAGATATATATCTGGTACATGTTATAGAGACTAGTCATCAGAGATATATCTGGTACATGTTAGAGAGACCAGCCATCAGAGATATATCTGGTACATGTTATAGAGACTAGTCATCAGAGATATATCTGGTACATGTTATAGAGACCAGCCATCAGAGATATATCTGGTACATGTTATAGAGACCAGCCATCAGATATATATCTGGTACATGTTATAGAGACCAGCCATCAGAGATATATAGAGACCAGCCATCAGAGATATATCTGGTACATGTTATAGAGACTAGCCATCAGAGATATATAGAGACTAGCCATCAGAGATATATCTGGTACATGTTATAGAGACCAGCCATCAGAGATATATAGAGACTAGCCATCAGAGATATATCTGGTACATGTTATAGAGACTAGCCATCAGAAATATATAGAGACTAGCCATCAGAGATATATCTGGTACATGTTATAGAGACTAGCCATCAGAGATATATCTGGTACATGTTATAGAGACTAGCCATCAGATATATATCTGGTACATGTTATAGAGACTAGTCATCAGATATATATCTGGTACATGTTATAGAGACTAGTCATCAGAGATATATCTGGTACATGTTAGAGAGACTAGCCATCAGATATATATCTGGTACATGTTATAGAGACTAGTCATCAGATATATATCTGGTACATGTTATAGAGACTAGTCATCAGAGATATATCTGGTACATGTTAGAGAGACCAGCCATCAGAGATATATCTGGTACATGTTATAGAGACTAGCCATCAGAGATATATCTGGTACATGTTAGAGACTAGCCATCAGAGATATATCTGGTACATGTTATAGAGACTAGCCATCAGAGATATATCTGGTACATGTTATAGAGACCAGCCATCAGATATATATAGAGACTAGCCATCAGAGATATATCTGGTACATGTTATAGAGACTAGCCATCAGAGATATATCTGGTACATGTTAGAGACTAGCCATCAGAGATATATCTGGTACATGTTAGAGACTAGCCATCAGAGATATATCTGGTACATGTTATAGAGACTAGCCATCAGAGATATATCTGGTACATGTTAGAGACTAGCCATCAGATATATATCTGGTACATGTTATAGAGACTAGCCATCAGAGATATATCTGGTACATGTTAGAGACTAGCCATCAGAGATATATCTGGTACATGTTATAGAGACTAGTCATCAGAGATATATCTGGTACATGTTAGAGACTAGCCATCAGATATATATCTGGTACATGTTATAGAGACTAGCCATCAGAGATATATCTGGTACATGTTAGAGACTAGCCATCAGAGATATATCTGGTACATGTTATAGAGACTAGCCATCAGAGATATATCTGGTACATGTTATAGAGACCAGCCATCAGAGATATATCTGGTACATGTTATAGAGACCAGCCATCAGAGATATATCTGGTACATGTTATAGACCAGCCATCAGAGATATATCTGGTACATGTTATAGACTAGCCATCAGATATATATCTGGTACATGTTATAGAGACTAGTCATCAGAGATATATCTGGTACATGTGATGTTATAGGAACAGGGATTTTTACTAGGATTAAATGTCAGGAATTGTCAAAAACGCAAAAATGCATTAAAATGACAGAATGAACCGTTAGCTAAATGAGTAGTAGGCTACAACGAGCAACCAACAGGTGTGCTGCTGTTTTTCTCTGAATGGGGTTGGTGAGAAAGTGCAGCA
>NW_026280193.1:7500-22500 GCF_023373465.1 Oncorhynchus keta | reverse complement strand
TGGTTAGAGGGGGAGGCAGGTAGCCTGGTGGTTAGGGGGAGGCAGCCTGGTGGTTAGAGGGGGAGGCAGGATAGCCTGGTGGTTAGAGGGAGGCAGGTAGCCTAGTGGTTGAGGGGGAGGCAGGTAGCCTGGTGGTTAGAGGGAGAGGCAGAGTAAAATATCTGGTGGTTAGAGGGGAGGCAGTCACTCACACACCTCACTCAAAACAATCCTATAGACTTAGTAACTAGATCTACCGTAGCTAACAGACTTAGTAACTAGATCTACCGTAGCTAACAGACTTAGTAACTAGATCTACCGTAGCTAACAGACTTAGTAACTAGATCTACCGTAGCTAACAGACTTAGTAACTAGATATACCATAGCTAACATACTTAGTAACTAGATATACCGTAGCTAACAGACTTAGTAACTAGATCTACCGTAGCTAACATACTTAGTAACTAGATCTACCGTAGCTAACAGACTTAGTAACTAGATCTACCGTAGCTAACAGACTTAGTAACTAGATCTACCGTAGCTAACATACTTAGTAACTAGATATACCATAGCTAACCTACTTAGTAACTAGATATACCATAGCTAACATACTTAGTAACTACATATTCCACAGCTAACATACTAAGCTAACAGACTTAGTAACTACATCTACCGTAGCTAACAGACTTAGTAACCATATCTACCGTAGCTAACAGACTTAGTAACCATATATGCCGTAGCTAACAGACTTAGCTAACAGACTTAGTAACTAGATCTACCGTAGCTAACATACTTAGCTAACAGACTTAGTAACTAGATCTACCGTAGCTAACAGACTTAGTAACTAGATCTACCGTAGCTAACAGACTTAGTAACTAGATCTACCGTAGCTAACAGACTTAGTAACTAGATCTACCGTAGCTAACAGACTTAGTAACTAGATCTACCGTAGCTAACAGACTTAGTAACTAGATCTACCATAGCTAACAGACTTAGTAACTAGATCTACCGTAGCTAACAGACTTAGTAACTAGATCTACCGTAGCTAACAGACTTAGTAACTAGATCTACCATAGCTAACAGACTTAGCTAACAGACTTAGTAACTCGATCTACCGTAGCTAACATACTTAGTAACTAGATCTACTGTAGCTAACAGACTTAGTAACCAGATCTACTGTAACAATGAACTGTGTTCTTCTGTTGTGTGTGATGATGGGAGCCAATGGGATTACGCCTGCAGAGGTCTCCCAGGGCCAAACACAGACCTGTTTACATTTTAATTAAGCCCAGTGTGTTAGGGAAAGGAGAAAGTCCAAACGGAGGCTCTTCCTTTTTCCTCAAGATTAACCTCCACACACAGACACTCACACATCTACACTCACACACACACACACACACACACACACACACACACACACACACACACACACACACACACATAACTATTATTACCGTATTACATTACTTAGTAACATTATTATTACACATTATTATTATTATTATTAACCATTACTATTATTATTACACACACACACATTAACATTACTTATTACACTACACACATTAGTTATTAACAGACTTACACACAGACAACCATGCCTCCTGCTACCACTTAGTCTGCCAGCGCCGTAATTAGAACACAAGACAATTACCCAGCTTCCTCTTGGGAGGCACATTTTGTTCTCTTAATCTGGTGTCTTAAATAATTAAAGCAGCCATGAAACCCCATGTTGTCTCTCTCCCCCGTACTCCCCTGGTCTCTATCTGATCTCTGTCTCCTCTCCTCTAACCCTCTGTTAATGTAGTGAGGTTGAGGAGGTGCACTGCTGTTTGCTCTCTCTATCTCCTCTGGTCTCTGTATCTCATCTGGTCTCTGTATCTCCTCTGGTCTCTGTATATTCTCTGGTCTCTGTATCTCCTCTGGTCTCTGTATCTCCTCTGGTCTCTGTATATTCTCTGGTCTCTGTATCTCCTCTGGTCTCTGTATCTCCTCTGGTCTCTGATCTCCTCTGGTCTCTGTATCTCCTCTGGTCTCTGTATCTCCTCTGGTCTCTGTATATTCTCTGGTCTCTGTATCTCCTCTGGTCTCTGTATCTCCTCTGGTCTCTGATCTCCTCTGGTCTCTGTATCTCCTCTGGTCTCTGTATCTCCTCTGGTCTCTGTATCTCCTCTGGTATCTCTATCGTCTCTGGTCTCTGATCTCCTCTGGTCTCTGTATCTCCTCTGGTCTCTGTATCTCCTCTGGTCTCTGTATCTCCTCTGGTATCTCTATCGTCTCTGGTCTCTGATCTCCTCTGGTCTCTGTATCTCCTCTGGTCTCTGTATCTCCTCTGGTCTCTGTATCTCCTCTGGTCTCTCTATCGTCTCTGGTCTCTGTATCTCCTCTGGTCTCTGTATCTCCTCTGGTCTCTGTATCTCCTCTGGTCTCTTTATCTCCCCTTGTCTCTGTATCTCCTCTGGTCTGCTCTGGTCTCCTCTGGCCCCATCTATCCCTCCTCTCCCCCATCTCTCTCTCCTCTCCTCCATCTCTCTCTCCTCTCCTCCATTTCTCTTCTCCCATCTGGGATTCTCCCCCATCTTCTCCCTCTCCTCCATCTTCCCTCCTTCTACATCTTTCCTTCCCCCATCTGTCCCTCCTCACCCCATCTCTCCCTCCTCGGAGGCTCTTCCCTCCTCTGCCATCTCCCTTAGAACCCAAGATCTTCCCTCCTCTTCCCCATATCTCCCTTTGTTCCCCATATCTGGTCTCCCCTCCCCCATCTAAAGCTCCTGAAACCCCATCTCCTCCTCTCCCCCATACTCCCCTCCTCTATCCCGATCTCTGTCTCCTCTCCCCTATCCCTCTGTTAATGTAGTCTTCCCTCCACTCCCCCATTCTGCTCTCTCTATCTCTCTGTCCTCTCCCCCATCTCATCTGGTCTCTCCCCCTTCTCTCCTCTCTGTCTCTCCTCTGGTCTCTGTATCTCCTCATCTCTCTCTCCTCTCCTCCATCTCTCTGTCCTCTCCTCTCTCTCTTCTGTCCCCATCTCTCTGGTCTCTGTATCTCCTCTGGTCTCTGTATCTCCTCTGGTCTCTCCTCCCCCTGGTCTCCTTTCCCATCTCTCTCTGGTCTCTGTATCTCCCTCCTGGTCCCCCCATCTCTCTCTCCTCTGGTATCTCTCTCTCCTCTCTGGTCTCTCTCTCCTCTCCATCTCCCCCATCTCCTCTGGTCCTCTCTGTATCTCCTCTGGTCTTCCCCATCTCCTCTGGTCTCTGTATCTCCTCTGGTCTCTATCTCCTCTGGTCTCTCCCTCTCTCTCCTGGTCTCCCATCTCTCTGTCCTCTCCCCCCTCTCTCTCCTCTCTGTCCATCTCTCTGTCCTCTTTATCTCCCTTGTCCTGTATCTCCTCTCCCTCTCTCCCATCTCTCTGTCCTCTCCCCATCTCCTCTCTTCCCATCTCTCCTCTCCCCTATCTCTCCTCTCCTCCATCTCTCCTCTCCTCTCTCCTCTCATCTCTCCTTCTCCCCATCTATCTCTCCTCTCCCCATCTCTCCTCTCCCCCATCTCTCCTCTCCTCTCCCCATCTCTCCCTCCTCTCCCCATCTCTCTCTCCTCTCCCCCATCTCCCTCCTCTCCCATCTCTCCTCTCTCCCTCTTTCCCTCTCTCCCCCCTCCTCTCCCCCATCTCTCCTCTCCTCCATCTCTCCTCTCCCCATCTCTCCTCTCCCCCATCTCTCTCTCTCCCCTCTCCCCCATCTCTCCTCTCCCTATCTCTCTTCCCCCATTTCTCCCCCATCTCTCCTCTCCCCCATCTCCCCATCTCTCCTCCCCATCTCTCTCCTCTCCCCCATCTCTCTGTCCTCCCCATCCTTCTCCCCCATCTCTCTTCCTCCTCGATCTTCTCCTCTCTCCTCGATCTCTTCCTCTCCCATCTCTCCTTCTCCCTCTCCCCCATCTCCCCTCCCTCTTCTCTCCCCCATCTCTCTCCTCTCCTCTCCCCATCTCTCTCCCTCTCCTTCCCATCTCTCCCTCCTCTCTATCTCTTTCTCCTCTCCCCATCTCTTTCTCCTCTCCCCATCTCTTCTCCTCTCTCCCCATCTCTCTTCTCCTCTCTCCCATCTCTCTCCTCTCCCCATCTCTCCTCTCCCCATCTCTCCTCTCCCACCATCTCTCCTCTCCCCCATCTCTCCTCTCCCCCATCTCTCTCTCCTCTCCCCCCTCTCTCTCTCCTCTCCCCCATCTCTCTCTCCTCTCCCCCCTCTCTCTCTCCTCTCCTACATCTCTCTCTCCTCTCCTACATCCCTCTCTCCTCTCCTACATCTCTCTCTCCTCTCCTCCATCTCTCTCTCCTCTCCCCCATCTCTCTCTCCCTCTCCCCCATCTCTCTCTCCTCTCCCCCCATCTCTCTCTCCTCTCCTCCATCTCTCTCTCCTCTCCCCCATCTCTCTCCTCCTCCCCCCATCTCTCTCTCTCTCTCTCCCCCCATCTCTCCTCTCCCCCATCTCTCTCTCTCCTCTCCTCCTACCCTGTCCTCTGTGTATGGGATATGTAGGTCTTTAACAGCAGCTATCATCATATTGATATTGGTGCCGTTATGCCAACAGGGACATTACACAGAATGTCCTCCGCTATGTGAACCCACCCGTGCCTGTGTGTGTGTGACCCCTCTGCTTCACAGCTTTCCCATAATCCTCTCCTCCACAGCCCTCCGCTGGTGTGAGATCTTGTTAGGACTGAGCGTGACCACCGCCCGTACACACACACACACACACACACACACACACACACACACACACACACACACACACACACACACACACACACACACACACACACACACACACACACACACACACACACACACACACACTGCGGAGCAGAGTGGGATGCTACCCAGTAGACCCAGCAGGGTTGGGATGCTACCCAGTAGACCCAGCAGGGTGGGATGCTACCCAGTAGGGTGGGATGCTACCCAGTAGACCCAGCAGGGTGGGATGCTACCCAGTAGGGTGGGATGCTACCCAGCAGGGTGGGATGCTACCCAGTAGGGTGGGATGCTACCCAGTAGGGTGGGATGCTACCCAGTAGGGTGGGATGCTACCCAGTAGGGTGGGATGCTACCCAGTAGACCCAGCAGGGTGGGATGCTACCCAGTAGACCCAGCAGGGTGTGTGTGTGTGTGTGTGTAACAGTGTGTGTGTGTGTGTAACTGTGTGTGTGTGTGTGTGTGTGTGTGTGTGTGTGTGTGTGTGTAACAGTGTGTAACAGGTGTGTGTGTAACAGTGTGTGTGTGTGTGTGTAACAGTGTGTGTGTGTGTGTGTGTGTGTGTGTGTGTGTGTGTGTGTGTGTGTGTGTGTGTGTGTGTGTGTGTGTGTGTGTGTGTGTGTGTGTGTGTGTGTGTGTGTGTGTAACATCATGTAACGTGTCTCTTCCAGCCGTCCAGGATGAACAGGGTCTGGAAGCAAAGAGATCCATCAAGAAGAGGATCAAACAGCTGAAGGTGCTGGACCCAAAGATCGCCCAGAACCTCTGTGAGTACTGAGACACACACTGTTAACATCGAAGTTACACACTAGAGGTCGACCGATACCGATTATTGGAGGACCCAAAAAAAAGCCGATACCGATTAATCGGACGATTGTTTTAAAATTATTTGTAATAATGACAATTACAACAATACTGAATGAACACTTATTTTAACTTAATATAATACATCAAGAAAATCAATTTAGCCTCAAATAAATAATGAAACATGTTCAATTTGGTTTAAATAATGCAAAAACAAAGTGTTGGAGAAGAAAGTAAAAGTGCAATATGTGCCATGTAAGAAAGCTAACGTTTAAGTTCCTTGCTCAGAACATGAGAACATATGAAAGCTGGTGGTTCCTTTTAACATGAGTCTTCAATATTCCCAGGTAAGAAGTTTTAGGTTGTAGTTATTATCGGAATTATAGGACTATTTCTCTCTATACCATTTGTATTTTGTATACCTTTGACTATTGGATGTTCTAATAGGCATTTTAGTATTGCCAGTGTAACAGTATAGCTTCCGTCCCTCTCCTCGCTCCTCCCTGGGCTCGAACCAGGAACACATCGACAACAGCCACCTCGAAGCATCATTACCCATAGAGAGCAAGGGGAACAACCACTCTAAGCCTCAGAACGGGTGACGTTTGAAACGCGATCAGCGCGCACCCCGCTAACTAGCTAGCCATTTCACATCGGTTACACCAGCCTAATCTCGGGAGTTGATGGGCTTGGAAGTCATAAACAGCTGCTGGCAAAACGCACAAAGTGCTGTTTGAATGAATGCTTACGATCCTGCTGCTGCCCACCACCGCTCAGTCAGACTGCTCTATCAGATCATAGACTTAGTTATAACATAATAACACACAGAAATACGAGCCGTAGGTCATTAATATGGTCGAATCCGGATACTATCATCTCAAAAACAAGATGTTTATTATTTCAGTGAAATACAGAACTGTTCCGTATTTTATCTAAGGGGTGGAATCCATCAGTCTAAATATTAATGTTACATTGTAACAACCTTCATTGTTATGTCATAATTACGTAGAATTCTGGCAGATTAGTTCTCAACGAGGCAGACGGCCCAGACTGCTGCATGTACCCCTGACTCTGTGTGCAGTTAACACCAGAGAAATGACATCATTTCACCTGGTTAATGTTACAGCTAACCGGGATTTCTTTTAGCTAAATATGCAGGTTTAAAAAATATATATACTTCTGTGTATTGATTTTAAGAAAGGCATTGATGTTTATGGTTAGGTACACATTGGAGCAACGATACGCACCGCATCGATTATATGCAACGCAGGACACTAGATAAACTAGTGATATCATCAACCATGTGTAGTTATAACTAGTGATTATGATTGATTGATTGTTTTTATTTATAAGATAAGTTTAATGCTAGCTAACAACTTACCTCGGCTTCTTACTGCATTCGCGTAACAGGCAGTCTCCTCGTGGAGTGCAACGAGAGGCAGGTGGTTGAGAGCGTTGGACTAGTTAACTGTAAGGTTGCAAGAATGGATCTCCCGAGCTGACAATCTGTCGTTCTGCCCCTGAACAGGCAGTTCACACATAGACTTAGTTATAACCTCTATTACACACCCACACATAGACTTAGTTATAACCTCTATTACACACCCACACGTAGACTTAGTTATAACCTCTATTACACACCCACACGTAGACTTAGTTATAACCTCTGTGTGTTTTCTCCAGTTCCTCGTTGATCTCTGTGTGTTTTCTCCAGTTCCTCGTTGATCTCTGTGTGTTTTCTCCAGTTCCTCATTGATCTCTGTGTGTTTTCTCCAGTTCCTCGTTGATCTCTGTGTGTTTTCTCCAGTTCCTCATTGATCTCTGTGTGTTTTCTCCAGTTCCTCATTGATCTCTGTGTGTTTTCTCCAGTTCCTCGTTGATCTCTGTGTGTTTTCTCCAGTTCCTCATTGATCTCTGTGTGTTTTCTCCAGTTCCTCGTTGATCTCTGTGTGTTTTTCCAGTTCCTCGTTGATCTCTGTGTGTTTTCTCCAGTTCCTCATTGATCTCTGTGTGTTTCCTCCAGTTCCTCGTTGATCTCTGTGTGTTTTATCTAGTTCCTCATTGATCTCTGTGTGTTTTCTCCAGTTCCTCATTGATCTCTGTGTGTTTTCTCCAGTTCCTCGTTGATCTCTGTGTGTTTTCTCCAGTTCCTCATTGATCTCTGTGTGTTTTCTCCAGTTCCTCATTGATCTCTGTGTGTTTTCTCCAGTTCCTCATTGATCTCTGTGTGTTTTCTCCAGTTCCTCATTGATCTCTGTGTGTTTTCTCCAGTTCCTCGTTGATCTCTGTGTGTTTCCTCCAGTTCCTCATTGATCTCTGTGTGTTTTCTCCAGTTCCTCATTGATATCTGTGTGTTTTCTCCAGTTCCTCGTTGATCTCTGTGTGTTTTCTCCAGTTCCTCTTGATCTCTGTGTGTTTCCTCCAGTTCCTCATTGATCTCTGTGTGTTTTCTCCAGTTCCCCATTGATCTCTGCTGGGTTCCTGTGTTTCTCACCATCGCCGGCTTCAGCTGTAGGATGTAGGAACTGTAGAAGTGGTGCTTGTTACAAGGAACGAGTCCCAAATGGCTACCTAGATAGTGGCTACTCCTTATTCAGGCCCGTTGATCCAAAGTAGTTTACTGTATAGGAGAATAGGGTGCCGTTTTTGGGAAGCAGCCCAGTGTTCGTGTTGGTCATTATTATGTGTAGATGTGGAGTATTGAGAGGCGTAGGAGGCAGAGACGGAGAGAACACTCACTCATCCGTCAGTCAGTCACTCAAACATAGAGGTCAGAGGTCAGCTGTATAAATGCTTCTCCCTCTTTCGCTCATTTGCTCTCTCTCTCTCTCTCTCTCTCTCTCTCTCTCTCTCTCTCTCTCTCTCTTTCTCTCTCTGTATCTCTCTCTCTGAATCTCTCTCTCTCTCTCTCTCTCTTTCTCTCTCTCTCTCAATTCCTTTCTTTTCAACTCGCTTTTTGACTTCTATCTCTAACTTTCTGTGGTTTCTTTCTTTCTGGTGAATATTTGTTTGTACTCTCGGGATCTGCACAAAGAGAATAGGAAGTTAGCATTGTCTCTCGCTGTCTCTCTCTTTCCTTCCATCCTTCCTCTCTCTTTCCTTCCTTCCTTCCTCTCTCCTTTCTTTTTTCTCAATATCTCTTCTCTTCTTTCTCCTTCCTCTCCTCTCTATATCTGTCGGTCTTGTCCTCTCTCTCCTTCCTCTTCCTCTCTCTCCTCTCTACATCTCAGTAGGTCTTGTCCTCTCTCTCCTTCCTCTCCTCTCTCTCCTCTCTACATCTCAGTAGGTCTTGTCCTCTCTCTCCTTCCTCTCCTCTCTCTCCTCTCTATATCTCAGTAGGTCTTGTCCTCTCTTCCTCTCTCTCCTCTCTACATCCTCAGTAGGTCTTGTCCTCTCTCTCCTTCCTCTCCTCTCTCTCCTCTCTACATCTCAGTAGGTCTTGTCCTCTCTCTCCTTCCTCTCCTCTCTCTCTCTCTACATCTCAGTAGGTCTTGTCCTTCTCTCTCCTTCCTCTCCTCTCTCTCCTCTCTACATCTCAGTAGGTCTTGTCCTCTCTCTCTTCCTCTCCTCTCTCTCCCTCTCTATCCTCAGTAGGTCTTGTCCTCTCTCTCCTCTCTCTCCTCTCTACATCTCAGTAGGTCTTGTCCTCTCTCTCCTTCCTCTCCTCTCTCTCCTCTCTACATCTCAGTAGGTCTTGTCCTCTCTCTCCCTTCCTCTCCTCTCTCTCCTCTCTACATCTCAGTAGGTCTTGTCCTCTCTCTCCTTCCTCTCCTCTCTCTCCTCTCTACATCTCAGTAGGTCTTGTCCTCTCTCTCCTTCCTCTCCTCTCTCTCCTCTCTCTATATCTCAGTAGGTCTTGTCCTCTCTCTCCTCTCTCTCCTCTCTACATCTCAGTAGGTCTTGTCCTCTCTCTCCTTCCTCTCCTCTCTCTCCTCTCTACATCTCAGTAGGTCTTGTCCTCTCTCCTTCCTCTCCTCTCTCTCCTCTCTACATCTCAGTAGGTCTTGTCCTCTCTCTCCTTCCTCTCCTCTCTCTCCTCTCTACATCTCAGTAGGTCTTGTCCTCTCTCCTTCCTCTCCTCTCCTCTCTCTCTCTACATCTCAGTAGGTCTTGTCCTCTCTCTCCTTCCTCTCCTCTCTCTCCTCTCTACATCTCAGTAGGTCTTGTCCTCTCTCTCCTTCCTCTCCTCTCTCTCCTCTCTATATCTCAGTCGGTCTTGTCCTCTCTCTCCTTCCTCTCCTCTCTACATCTCAGTAGGTCTTGTCCTCTCTCCTCTCTCTCCTCTCTACATCTCAGTAGGTCTTGTCCTCTCTCTCCTTCCTCTCCTCTCTCTCCTCTCTACATCTCAGTAGGTCTTGTCCTCTCTCTCCTTCCTCTCCTCTCTCTCCTCTCTACATCTCAGTAGGTCTTGTCCTCTCTCCTTCCTCTCTCTCTCTCCTCTCTATATCTCAGTAGGTCTTGTCCTCTCTCTCCTCTCTCCTCTCTACATCTCAGTAGGTCTTGTCCTCTCTCTCCTTCCTCTCCTCTCTCTCCTCTCTACATCTCAGTAGGTCTTGTCCTCTCTCTCCTTCCTCTCCTCTCTCTCCTCTCTACATCTCAGTAGGTCTTGTCCTCTCTCTCCTTCCTCTCCTCTCTCTCCTCTCTACATCTCAGTAGGTCTTGTCCTCTCTCTCTTCCTCTCCTCTCTCTCCTCTCTATATCTCAGTAGGTCTTGTCCTCTCTCTCCTCTCTCTCTCTCTCTCTACATCTCAGTAGGTCTTGTCCTCTCTCTCCTTCCTCTCCTCTCTCTCCTCTCTACATCTCAGTAGGTCTTGTCCTCTCTCTCCTTCCTCTCCTCTCTCTCCTCTCTACATCTCAGTAGGTCTTGTCCTCTCTCTCCTTCCTCTCCTCTCTCTCCTCTCTACATCTCAGTAGGTCTTGTCCTCTCTCTCCTTCCTCTCCTCTCTCTCTCTCTATATCTCAGTAGGTCTTGTCCTCTCTCTCCTCTCTCTCTCCTCTCTACATCTCAGTAGGTCTTGTCCTCTCTCTCCTTCCTCTCCTCTCTCTCCTCTCTACATCCTCAGTAGGTCTTGTCCTCTCTCTCCTTCCTCTCCTCTCTCTCCTCTCTACATCTCAGTAGGTCTTGTCCTCTCTCTCCTTCCTCTCCTCTCTCTCCTCTCTACATCTCAGTAGGTCTTGTCCTCTCTCTCCTTCCTCTCCTCTCTCCTCTCTATATCTCAGTCGGTCTTGTCCTCTCTCTCCCTTCCTCTCCTCTCTACATCTCAGTAGGTCTTGTCCTCTCTCTCTCCTCTCTCTCCTCTCTACATCTCAGTAGGTCTTGTCCTCTCTCTCCTTCCTCTCCTCTCTCTCCTCTCTACATCTCAGTAGGTCTTGTCCTCTCTCTCCTTCCTCTCCTCTCTCTCCTCTCTACATCTCAGTAGGTCTTGTCCTCTCTCTCCTTCCTCTCCTCTCTCTCCTCTCTATATCTCAGTAGGTCTTGTCCTCTCTCTCCTCTCTCTCCTCTCTACATCTCAGTAGGTCTTGTCCTCTCTCTCCTTCCTCTCCTCTCTCTCCCTCTCTACATCTCAGTAGGTCTTGTCCTCTCTCTCCTTCCTCTCCTCTCTCTCCTCTCTACATCTCAGTAGGTCTTGTCCTCTCTCTCCTTCCCTCTCCTCTCTCTCCTCTCTACATCTCAGTAGGTCTTGTCCTCTCTCTCCTTTCCTCTCCTCTCTCTCCCTCTCTATATCTCAGTCGGTCTTGTCCTCTCTCTCCTTCCTCTCCTCTCTACATCTCAGTAGGTCTTGTCCTCTCTCTCCTCTCTACATCTCAGTAGGTCTTGTCCTCTCTCTCCTTCCTCTCCTCTCTCTCCTCTCTACATCTCAGTAGGTCTTGTCCTCTCTCTCCTTCCTCTCCTCTCTCTCCTCTCTACATCTCAGTAGGTCTTGTCCTCTCTCTCCTTCCTCTCCTCTCTCTCCTCTCTATATCTCAGTCGGTCTTGTCCTCTCTCTCCTCTCTCTCCTCTCTCTCCTCTCTATATCTCAGTAGGTCTTGTCCTCTCTCTCCTTCCTCTCCTCTCTCCTCTCTATATCTCAGTAGGTCTTGTCCTCTCTCTCCTCTCTCTCCTCTCTATATCTCAGTAGGTCTTGTCCTCTCTCTCCTTCCTCTCCTCTCTCTCCTCTCTACATCTCAGTAGGTCTTGTCCTCTCTCTCCTTCCTCTCCTCTCTCTCCTCTCTACATCTCAGTAGGTCTTGTCCTCTCTCTCCTCTCTACATCTCAGTAGGTCTTGTCCTCTCTCCTTCCTCTTCTCTCTCTCCTCTCTATATCTCAGTAGGTCTTGTCCTCTCTCTCCTCTCTCTCTCCTCTCTCTCCTCTCTCTCCTCTCTATATCTCAGTAGGTATTGTCCTCTCTCTCCTCTCTCTCCTCTCTACATCTCAGTAGGTCTTGTCCTCTCTCTCCTTCCTCTCCTCTCTCTCCTCTCTACATCTCAGTAGGTCTTGTCCTCTCTCCCTTCCTCTCCTCTCTCTCCTCTCTACATCTCAGTCGGTCCTCTCTCCTCTCTCTCCTCTCTCTCCTCTCTCTCCTCTCTCTCCTCTCTACATCTCAGTCGGTCCTCTCCTCTCTCTCCTCTCTCTCCTCTACATCTCAGTAGGTCCTCTCCTCTCTCTCCTCTACATCTCAGTAGGTCCTCTCCTCTCTCTCCTTCCTCTCCTCTCTCTCCTCTCTCCAGTGATGAGGGGTGTCAGTGTTGTGGTTGGTCCATCATCATGTTATAATGAACAAGAGAAGGAAGGAGGAGAGGAAGAGGTTGACTAGACTACAGAGAGGAAGAGGTTGACTAGACTACAGAGAGGAAGAGGTTGACTAGACTACAGAGAGGAAGAGGTTGACTAGACTACAGAGAGGAAGAGGTTGACTAGACTACAGAGAGGAAGAGGTTGACTAGACTACAGAGAAGAAGAGGTTGACTAGACTACAGAGAGGAAGAGGTTGACTAGACTACAGAGAGGGAAGAGGTTGACTAGACTACAGAGAGGACGAGGTTGACTAGACTACAGAGAGGACGGGTTGACTAGACTACAGAGAGGACGAGGTTGACTAGACTACAGAGAGGAAGATGTTGACTAGACTACAGAGAGGACGAGGTTGACTAGACTACAGAGAGGAAGATGAAGAGATTGACTAGACTACAGAGAGGAAGAGGAAGAGGTTGACTAGACTACAGAGAGGAAGAGGAAGAGGTTGACTAGACTACAGTGTGGAAGAGGAAGAGATTGACTAGACTACAGAGAGGAAGAGGAAGAGATTGACTAGACTACAGAGAGGAAGAGGAAGATATTTTAATGAAGGTTCTGCAACACTAGGGCAACACTAGGGCTCACTCCTATCCTGACTACTCTCTCTAACACACACACCCCGCTTGGTATGAATTAGGATCCCCATTAGTCCTGCAAAAACATCAGGTTCTCTTCCTGGGGTCCACATGAAGCATTACTATGTCTGGTACATAGTACAGTCCACATTATCTATTTATTTTTTTATTTCACCTTTATTTAACCAGGTAGGCTAGTTGAGAACACCTTTATTTAACCAGGTAGACCAGTTGAGAACACCTTTATTTAACCAGGTAGACCAGTTGAGAACACCTTTATTTAACCAGGTAGGCTAGTTGAGAACACCTTTATTTAACCAGGTAGGCTAGTTGAGAACACCTTTATTTAACCAGGTAGGCCAGTTGAGAACACCTTTATTTAACCAGGTAGGCTAGTTGAGAACACCTTTATTTAACCAGGTAGGCTAGTTGAGAACACCTTTATTTAACCAGGTAGGCCAGTTGAGAACACCTTTATTTAACCAGGTAGGCTAGTTGAGAACACCTTTATTTAACCAGGTAGGCTAGTTGAGAACACCTTTATTTAACCAGGTAGGCTAGTTGAGAACACCTTTATTTAACCAGGTAGGCCAGTTGAGAACACCTTTATTTAACCAGGTAGGCCAGTTGAGAACACCTTTATTTAACCAGGTAGGCTAGTTGAGAACACCTTTATTTAACCAGGTAGGCCAGTTGAGAACACCTTTATTTAACCAGGTAGGCTAGTTGAGAACACCTTTATTTAACCAGGTAGGCTAGTTGAGAACACCTTTATTTAACCAGGTAGGCTAGTTGAGAACACCTTTATTTAACCAGGTAGGCTAGTTGAGAACACCTTTATTTAACCAGGTAGGCTAGTTGAGAACACCTTTATTTAACCAGGTAGGCTAGTTGAGAACACCTTTATTTAACCAGGTAGGCCAGTTGAGAACACCTTTATTTAACCAGGTAGGCTAGTTGAGAACACCTTTATTTAACCAGGTAGGCTAGTTGAGAACACCTTTATTTAACCAGGTAGGCTAGTTGAGAACACCTTTATTTAACCAGGTAGGCTAGTTGAGAACACCTTTATTTAACCAGGTAGGCTAGTTGAGAACACCTTTATTTAACCAGGTAGGCTAGTTGAGAACACCTTTATTTAACCAGGTAGGCTAGTTGAGAACACCTTTATTTAACCAGGTAGGCTAGTTGAGAACACCTTTATTTAACCAGGTAGGCTAGTTGAGAACACCTTTATTTAACCAGGTAGGCTAGTTGAGAACACCTTTATTTAACCAGGTAGGCCAGTTGAGAACACCTTTATTTAACCAGGTAGGCTAGTTGAGAACACCTTTATTTAACCAGGTAGGCTAGTTGAGAACACCTTTATTTAACCAGGTAGGCTAGTTGAGAACACCTTTATTTAACCAGGTAGGCTAGTTGAGAACACCTTTATTTAACCAGGTAGGCTAGTTGAGAACACCTTTATTTAACCAGGTAGGCTAGTTGAGAACACCTTTATTTAACCAGGTAGGCCAGTTGAGAACACCTTTATTTAACCAGGTAGGCTAGTTGAGAACACCTTTATTTAACCAGGTAGGCTAGTTGAGAACACCTTTATTTAACCAGGTAGGCTAGTTGAGAACACCTTTATTTAACCAGGTAGGCTAGTTGAGAACACCTTTATTTAACCAGGTAGGCTAGTTGAGAACACCTTTATTTAACCAGGTAGGCTAGTTGAGAACACCTTTATTTAACCAGGTAGGCCAGTTGAGAACACCTTTATTTAACCAGGTAGGCTAGTTGAGAACACCTTTATTTAACCAGGTAGGCCAGTTGAGAACACCTTTATTTAACCAGGTAGGCTAGTTGAGAACACCTTTATTTAACCAGGTAGGCTAGTTGAGAACACCTTTTATTTAACCAGGTAGGCTAGTTGAGAACACCTTTATTTAACCAGGTAGGCTAGTTGAGAACATCTTTATTTAACCAGGTAGGCTAGTTGAGAACACCTTTATTTAACCAGGTAGGCTAGTAGAGAACACCTTTATTTAAGCAGGTAGGCTAGTTGAGAACACCTTTATTTAACCAGGTAGGCCAGTTGAGAACACCTTTATTTAACCAGGGAGGCTAGTTGAGAA
>NW_026280192.1:0-2523 GCF_023373465.1 Oncorhynchus keta | reverse complement strand
AAGGACATCGTTATTTAAAACTTCTTAGGGCTGAGCCTGCTAACGGGATCGATATGACAACAGCCAGTGAAAGTGTAGGGTGCCAAATTCAAAACAACAGAAATCTCATAATTAAAATCCTCAGACATACAAGTATTTCACACCATGTTAAAGATACACTTCTTGTTAATCCCACCACAGTGTCCGATTTCAAATAGGCTTTACGGCGAAATCAACACAAACGATTATGTTAGGTCAGAGCCAAGTCACAGAAAAACAGCAATTTTTCCAGCCAAAGACAGGAGTCACAAAAATCAGAAATAGAGATAGAATGAATCACTAACCTTTGATGATCTTCATCAGATGACACTCATAGGACTTGATGTTACACAATACACAATACAATATGTTTTGTTCGATAAAGTTTATATTTATGTAAAGTATACTTTGGCGCGTTATGTTCAGTAGTTCCAAAAACATCCCGTAGTTTTGCAGAGCCACATCAATTTACATACTGCCCCCAGCCATAAGAAGTTTTAAAGAGGAACTGAAGAAGGGCAACACCTCTTTGAAACTGACCAGGGTACAAGGCACTGATGATGGACATTATAAATGT
Organism: Oncorhynchus keta; assembly: GCF_023373465.1. Classification (NCBI taxonomy): domain Eukaryota; kingdom Metazoa; phylum Chordata; class Actinopteri; order Salmoniformes; family Salmonidae; genus Oncorhynchus; species Oncorhynchus keta. The sequence continues at coordinate 1,928 of NW_026280192.1, read as the reverse complement.
CTTGTTGAGTCTAAGACACATTATGATGATTCCACCATTCAAGTCTACGTCAGAGGTAGATTTCTTAAATACAACAACCCATGTGATGTTCTCCCAATCTCAGTAGTACTTCATCTCCAGTCTCCCTTTGTGTCTGTAGCTATAGGATCAAGCCAGAGGTTTCCATTGAGGGACAGAAAGAAGGAGGGATGGCTCTGCTGTGTGGAACTAAAGGCTGGTTCCCTGAGCCTGAGTTGGAGTGGCTGGACAGTGAAGGGGTCACTCTGTCTGCTGGACCGTCAGAGACAGACAGGGACTATGAGGGATTCTACATAGTCAAACTAAAGACCACTGCAAAGGAGACTGACATCAACCGCTTTACCTGTAGAGTCAGACAGAGCCAGCTCCATGAGGTGATTAAGATGGAGACAAAGTTTCACATCCCTAGTGAGTAACATCATTATTGTTTAGCTGAGATGAAACACTTAATGTTTTATATACTGTTGTATTACAAAGGCTCTTAACAAACATACATAGGACAGTTGGATACAAGTTTGTCAACATTTTTAGAACTCTAAAGTATTCTAATGTCAAAATGAACCCACATTGGTTTTGTAGATCCAGCTATATGCCTCCACCTCAAATGAATGGAAAAGATAAACACAACATTAAACCAGGAAAACCAGGAAATTAGATGGTGCTCATGTTTTACAGTCATTTGGCATTGAGGCATATTGCTGGATCTACACAACTGATGTCATGGGACGTGGTTTCATTTGGACATTAGTCTGCAATTGAGGTCTTTAAACATCTGACATACATTTCATTTATGAGTGAAATGTCCCTTTAATATTATTTGGTAGCAGTGGTTAGCATGGCACTAATCTAAATGTATTTGTGTCTTGCAGGTGAGCTAATCCTTGTCTCTATGGGCATTGTGGCCATATTATCTTTCACTATTTGGCACTGGAATGGTTTGCACAATGACTATGGTAATTGTGGTAGCATTTTTCTGTAAACTTCACACACCAGTCAGAGTTATACTTTAACTACATCTTCAATAATAATTAAGCTTTGCAATAGCATTTGACTTTCAACAATTCACTATTTCTAATGAACCGTTGAGAGTGCCACCAGAAAAGTACAAAGATCTTTTATAGCCAAGATACACTCCTCTCAATTTACATGACGAACCACAGATCTTAGGAACAGTTCACAAAGGTTAAGATTTGTATGAAAGATATCTATGAAACATAGCAGACAGTTACTGCTGTGTCAACAGTTCTCAATGTAAATACCAGTGTCTGGCCCCCTCCTACTCCAAACTGGAACCCATCTCACCCTGGTACGGTAGGGCACAAAAACATTACCTTTACTATCTGGAATGCTCGTTAGGCTTTATTACCCAAAGACATTGTAAATCTCCTCTGTCAGTGCTATCTCATAGAGGCCCATCCTCAGTGGAACACACACACAATACTCTATTCTGTCCAATGTAACAACTATTATAATGTAATACAAGTGATAACAATGATAACAATCTTACAAGCATTTAAAACATAATCTTTCAATTTTCCACGACATAATATAACTTTTTTTGACTGAATGTAAATGTTTTAAAGTGCCGTTTACAGAGTGACATACACAAGGAGTTGGGTACTAGAACCGAAATGTTGCCAGTTCGAATCCCTGAGCCGATAAGGTGAACATCTTGAGCACGGCACTTATTGCACCAGAGTTGTTCTAGTATTTTCTCCACAAAAATACTCGATGTTTTAATATAAGGTTTATTTAAATCTCAGTGCATGGTTTACCTGAACTATATCAGTGTAACTTCTTCCTTCATGTAAAGGACTTTGTCAGAAAACATCTTGAGTAAGTCATTTTGTGGACCTTTCCTCTAACTGTTATCTATTGTCATGTCTGTAGATGCATCCAGAGCTAGAACA
>NW_026280191.1:0-1128 GCF_023373465.1 Oncorhynchus keta | reverse complement strand
ATGATAATTTAACCAGTTTTCTGGGCTATATAGTATATTCTAGAATTAATCCATGATGTCATAATGATAGTTGCTGACTTTTGCCTAATACCTGCAGCAAATGCCTCTACCCCGTCTTCTGGCTGGGCAGAGTACTTTAGGATTTTAGTTACTGCGGTGTAACAAGGGCCTAGCCGTGCGGCCCTACCAACCCTTCTATTTCTGCGTAATGGCCCTTCGCGTGAGTTGGGTTTGTTCCTTCGTTCACGTTGTCACTCCCTTATTTTCCGGTCTAGTATGAGGTCTTGGATAGATATACTCCTATTTAAATATTCTGAGTGTTATGGATTCCTCCTATATTTCCTTACCTTCAAGTCTCTTTTACCTCTGTATATATCAATACCTAATAACTTCTATTGGTTATTATGCTCGTCAGCTAGTAGTCACTTGGAAACTAGTATTGTTATATATTTTGACACAAATTGAATATTTTTTGCTTTTTACCTTTATTTAACAAATTCTTATTTTCAATGACGGCCTAGGAACAGTGGGTTAACTGCCTGTTCAGGGGCAGAACGACAGATTCCGAATTCCAATATCTTAATACACTTCCAACTCTGTGTATAGACTCAATATATTGTAACTGGTACATGGCTGTTTCCTTGTATTGCCAATCACATCTGTACTTGATGTCTCACTGTTTGACTGCCGCTTTGTCTGTGATCAAGAGGTGTCAAGACCCCTGTGTTTCAAATATGGTTCTAGTCTAACAAAAAGCGTATAGTGCAATATTAAATTTACCTATGATGATTCTCCATATGAAGTCTGTCTCATATGTCAGTGAGGATCATGCCTCTCTTATGATCTCTGTTCTCTTTATATACCTTTTTACAGGGGAAGTTCGCAAGTTTCTGGAGCTGTGGCTAAACCACACTTTCACACTGACACTGCCCTGCTGCTTGCACCGGCTGCTTACTCGGGGACTGTAGATTGCTTACACTGAGTGCTTACTCGGGGACTGTAGATTGCTTATTATGTCATCTTAGACCTGTGTCTAAATGGAAGCTTCTTATTCTAAATCTAGGTCATGCTCTACTAACTCCCATTCTGCTGCTTCCGTGTTACTGTTGGCTGATTCTACTTAATGAT
>NW_026280190.1:0-537 GCF_023373465.1 Oncorhynchus keta | reverse complement strand
TTCAAGAATCAATGGCTATAAATTAATAATTTAAAAGTCACAATAGCTTTCCACTTTAACACCAAACATCAGTCCAACAACTGCAGAGTTTGTGCCTCTGATTTTAAGACAGTACTTACTAGTGTTAATCAAGGAACGGTTTCTCAAAACCATCTTATGGTTAAGTTCATCGTAAGAACCATTGGATGCCTTAAGATGCGTTTGGGAAATCGGGCCCAGATATCCATATTTTCGATGTAACAGTCATCTCCTCTTCCAGCCATAAACTGCATCCTCCTCTCCTTTTACTGAAACATCCTCCTCCTCTTTCACGCTGAACGTGTCTTCCTCTTCTTTCACAGTAACGGCCCCACCCCCTACTTCTTGTTTTACTGTGATATCGTCCTCCTCTTTAGCAGGGGAGTAGCTTGGTGACCGCATGGTCAGGGATGTTAGCTAGGCTATTGTTAAGAGATGTTTTACATTGAAATACAGATAGAGATGCAGTCGTCCCAGAGTTAATGATCCCAGGTCAGTTTATATTATACAGGAAGTATT
>NW_026280189.1:0-40118 GCF_023373465.1 Oncorhynchus keta | reverse complement strand
TCAAGGCAGCAGCTACTCTTCCTGGGGTTTATTATGGATCCCCATTAGTTCCTGCCAAGGCAGCAGCTACTCTTCTTGGGGTTTATTATGGACCTCATTAGTTCCTGCCAAGACAGCAGCTACTCTTCCTGGGGTTTATTATGGATCCCCATTAGTTCCTGCCAAGGCAGTAGCTATTCTTCCTGGGGTTTATTATGGATCCCCATTAGTTCCTGCCAAGGTAGCAGCTACTCTTCCTGGGGTTTATTATGGATCCCCATTAGTTCCTGCCAAGGCAGCAGCTACTCTTCCTGGGGTTTATTATTGATCCCCATTAGTTCCTGCTAAGGCAGCAGCTACTCTTCCTGGGGTTTATTATGGATCCCCATTAGTTCTTGCCAAGGCAGCAGCTACTCTTCCTGGGGTTTATTATGGATCCCCATTAGTTCGTGTCAAGGCAGCAGCTACTCTTACTGGGGTTTATTATGGATCCCCATTAGTTCCTGTCAAGGCAGCAGCTACTCTTCCTGGGGTTTATTATGGATCCCCATTAGTTCCTGTCAAGGTAGCAGCTACTCTTACTGGGGTTTATTTTATGGATCCCCATTAGTTCCTGTCAAGGCAGCAGCTACTCTTCCTGGGGGTTATTATGGATCCCCATTAGTTCCTGTCAAGGCAGCAGCTACTCTTACTGGGGTTTATTATGGATCCCCATTAGTTCCTGCCAAGGCAGCAGCTACTCTTCCTGGGGTTTATTATGGATCCCCATTAGTTCCCTGCCAAGGCAGCAGCTACTCTTCCTGGGGTTTATTATGGATCCCCATTAGTTTCCTGCCAAGGCAGCAGCTACTCTTCCTGGGGTTTATTAAGGATCCCCATTAGTTCCTGCCAAGGAAGCAGCTACTCTTACTGGGGTCGGCAAAATTAAGTCAGTTATATAATTTCAAAAAGTTACATTAAAGATTTCACAACACACTGTGTGCCCTCGGGCTCCCACTCCACCACTACCACATATCTACAGTACTAAATCCATGTTTATATGTTATATTGTCATGTGTCTGCACCTGTGTTTGTGCATTCCTGAGCCGTGGTTAGTTTAAACAGAGAACGTTCTAGACCACAGAGGAGGACCCTTGTCTGACCAGAGAGCCATGTCTGAAGTGCTCTTCTTTTAAGTCGTCCTCTCCTACACGGACACTTGACGAAACGATGTGGAATGTAAAGCAACTCTTCTGTCCCGGACCTAGATAACAGGAGTTGTGCCCTGCTCTTTCTGTCTCAACCTTAGGCTGAAGTGTTGTCATGGAGACTCTTTCTGTCTCAACCTTAGGCTGAAGTGTTGTCATGGAGACTCTTTCTGTCTCAACCTTAGGCTGAAGTGTTGTCATGGAGACTCTTTCTGTCTCAACCTTAGGCTGAAGTGTTGTCATGGAGACTCTTTCTGTCTCAACCTTAGGCTGAAGTGTTGTCATGGAGACTGTCTCAACCTTAGGCTGAAGTGTTGTCATGGAGACTCTTTCTGTCTCAACGTTAAGTTGAAGTGTTGTCATGGAGACTCTTTCTGTCTCAACCTTAGGCTGAAGTGTTGTCATGGAGACTCTTTCTGTCTCAACCTTAGGCTGAAGTGTTGTCATGGAGACTCTTTCTGTCTCAACGTTAGGTTGAAGTGTTGTCATGGAGACTCTTTCTGTCTCAACCTTAGGCTGAAGTGTTGTCATGGAGACTCTTTCTGTCTCAACCTTAGGTTGAAGTGTTGTCATGGAGACTCTTTCTGTCTCAACCTTAGGCTGAAGTGTTGTCATGGAGACTCTTTCTGTCTCAACGTTAGGTTGAAGTGTTGTCATGGAGACTCTTTCTGTCTCAACCTTAGGCTGAAGTGTTGTCATGGAGACTCTTTCTGTCTCAACCTTAGGTTGAAGTGTTGTCATGGAGACTCTTTCTGTCTCAACCTTAGGCTGAAGTGTTGTCATGGAGACTCTTTCTGTCTCAACGGTAGGTTGAAGTGTTGTCATGGAGACTCTTTCTGTCTCAACGTTAGGTTGAAGTGTTGTCATGGAGACCCTTTCTGTCTCAACGTTAGGTTGAAGTGTTGTCATGGAGACTGTCTCAATGGTAGGTTGAAGTGTCGTCATGGAGACTGTCTCAACGTTAGGTTGAAGTGTTGTCATGGAGACTGTCTCAACGTTAGGTTGAAGTGTTGTCATGGAGACTGTCTCAACGGTAGGTTGAAGTGTTGTCATGGAGACTGTCTCAACGTTAGGTTGAAGTGTTGTCATGGAGACTGTCTCAACGTTAGGTTGAAGTGTTGTCATTGAGACTGTCTCAACGGTAGGTTGAAGTGTTGTCATGGAGACTGTCTCAACGTTAGGTTGAAGTGTTGTCATGGAGACTGTCTCAACGTTAGGTTGAAGTGTTGTCATTGAGACTGTCTCAACCTTAGGCTGAAGTGTTGTCATGGAGACTCTTTCTGTCTTAACCTTAGGTTGAAGTGTTGTCATGGAGACTCTTTCTGTCTCAACCTTAGGCTGAAGTGTCGACATGTAGGAGGCGTGCTTTTCAGCACTTCCGCGGGGCAGTGATGCTTAACTTTAACTTTGACTTTGAACCAATTTACCTGACAGTGTATTCTCTCTCTCGTGTGTGCGTGTGTGTGTGTGTGTGTGTGTGTGTGTGTGTGTGTGTGTGTGTGTGTGTGTGTGTGTGTGTGTGTGTGTGTGTGTGTGTAGGAGCGTTGTTTGCGTGCTTGGCGTGCCTGGACAGTGTGAACAACAGTGTGGCGATAGCTGTGTTCAGTAGTCTCTACGCTGCCACGGTAACCTGGTACCCTGGATTCTGCTTCCTGTTGTCTGCTGGACTCTGTGTCATCCCCTTGGTCCTGCTAGTGTGAGTATTACATGCTACTAATAATATACATCTACTAATATACTTCCTACTACGACAAATCTACTACTACTTCTACTAATATACTACTACTACTACTACTACTAATATACGACTACTACTACTAATGTACTACTACTAATATACTACTATTGCTACTAATATACGACGACTACTACTACTACTAATATACTACTACTACTACTACTAATAATAATAATAATATAATACTACTACTACTACTAATATACTACTACTAATATACTACTACTACTACTAATATTCTAATACTACTACTAATATAACTACTCATATACTACTACTACTAATAATAATATACTATTACTAATATACGACTACTACTACTACTAATATACTACTAATAATAATACAAATACTATACTACTACTACTAATATACTACTACTAATAATAATAATATACTACTAATAATAATATACTCCTACTACTACTAATATACTACTACTAATATACTACCACTACTACTGCCACAATGGGGCCTGTGGAGCAGTGACCCGGGGTGTTTAAGTGCTTTGCTCAAGGGCGCAACGGTGGCAACATCCTCTAGGATTTGATACCAGCAACCCTACTGTTGCCAGTTCACTTCCCGACAGATTTCTCCTCATCAGACCCAATATTTTAAAGTGGCATCCCAGCATTTGCTGGCTCACATCTCTAACAACTAGGCTTCCTTCTGCCCCATGATGTTACTCAGCCAACCACATGAATACACACTCAGTGACTCCTGTCAGCTTTCCTTTCCTTATCAAGGGCTGGCTGTTGTTGAATCTGGTTGCAAAGGTAGTTCTTCCGTAGGCGTTTCATTGGATCAGTGTTATGATGCTGTTGGTCTGGTTACGGTTGTGGCGAGATGGAGTAGGCCTACAGCGCCATCTAGTGGTCGAGTCGGGGACAACAGTTGACAACTGTAGCATTATAGCTAAGCCGAACCCTTTTCATAACCTTAACCTCGCTCTCATGAGCTGCCACGCTGGCTCTCCCATCCTGCTGGCTCTCCCATCCTGCCACACTGGCTCTCCCATCCTGCTGGCTCTCCCATCCTGCCACTCTGGCTCTCCCATCTTGCCACTCTGGCTCTCCCATCCTGCTGGCTCTCCCGTCCTGCCTCGCTGGCTCTCCCATCCTGCTGGCTCTCCCATCCTGCCACGCTGGCTCTCCCATCCTGCTGGCTCTCCCATCCTGCCACGCTGGTTCTCCCACCTGCTGGCTCTCCCATCCTGCCTCGCTGGCTCTCCCATCCTGCCACGCTGGCTCTCCCATCCTGCTGGCTCTCCCATCCTGCTGGCTCTCCTATCCTGCTGGCTCTCCCATCCTGCCACGCTGGTTCTCCCATCCTGCTGGCTCTCCCGTCCTGCCACGCTGGCTCTCCCATCCTGCTGGCTCTCCCATCCTGCTGGCTCTCCCATCCTGCCACGCTGGCTCTCCCATCCTGCTGGCTCTCCCCATCCTGCCACGCTGGCTCTCCCATCCTGCTGGCTCTCCCATCCTGCCACGCTGGCTCTCCCATCCTGCTGGCTTTCCCATCCTGCTGGCTCTCCCATCCTGCCACGCTGGTTCTCCCATCCTGCTGGCTCTCCCGTCCTGCCTTGCTGGCTCTCCCATTCTGCTGGCTCTCCCATCCTGCTGGCTCTCCCATCCTGCCACGCTGGCTCTCCCATCCTGCTGGCTCTCCCATCCTGCTGGCTCTCCCATCCTGCCACGCTGGCTCTCCCATCCTGCTGGCTCTCCCATCCTGCTGGCTCTCCCATCCTGCTGGCTCTCCCGTCCTGCCTCGCTGGCTCTCCCATCCTGCTGGCTCTCCCATCCTGCTGGCTCTCCCATCCTGCTGGCTCTCCCATCCTGCCACGCTGGCTCTCCCATCCTGCTGGCTCTCCCATCCTGCTGGCTCTCCCGTCCTGCCTCGCTGGCTCTCCCATCCTGCTGGCTCTCCCATCCTGCTGGCTCTCCCATCCTGCCACGCTGGCTCTCCCATCCTGCTGGCTCTTCCATTCTGCTGGCTCTCCCATCCTGCTGGCTCTCCCATCCTGCTGGCTCTCCCATCCTGCTGGCGCTCCCATCCTGCTGGCGCTCCCATCCTGCCGCGCTGGCTCTCCCATTCTGCTGGCTCTCCTACCCTCCTGCGCTGGCTCTCCCATCCTGCCACACTAGCTCTCCCATCCTGCTGGCTCTCCTATCCTGCCTCGCTGGCTCTCCCATCCTGCCACGCTGGCTCTCCCATCCTGCTGGCTCTCCCATCCTGCCACACTGGCTCTCCCATCCTGCTGGCTCTCCCATCCTGCCACTCTGGCTCTCCCATCTTGCCACTCTGGCTCTCCCATCCTGCTGGCTCTCCCGTCCTGCCTCGCTGGCTCTCCCATCCTGCTGGCTCTCCCATCCTGCCACGCTGGCTCTCCCATCCTGCTGGCTCTCCCATCCTGCCACGCTGGCTCTCCCATCCTGCTGGCTCTCCCATCCTGCTGGCTCTCCCATCCTGCCACGCTGGCTCTCCCATCCTGCTGGCTCTCCCATCCTGCTGGCTCTCCCATCCTGCCACGCTGGTTCTCCCATCCTGCTGGCTCTCCCGTCCTGCCTCGCTGGCTCTCCCATCCTGCCACGCTGGCTCTCCCATCCTGCTGGCTCTCCCATCCTGCTGGCACTCCCATCCTGCCTCGCTGGCTCTCCCATCCTGCTGGCTCTCCCATCCTGCCACGCTGGCTCTCCCATCCTGCTGGCTCTCCCATCCTGCCACGCTGGCTCTCCCATCCTGCTGGCTCTCCCATCCTGCTGGCTCTCCCATCCTGCCACGCTGGCTCTCCCATCCTGCTGGCTCTCCCATCCTGCCACGCTGGTTCTCCCATCCTGCTGGCTCTCCCATCCTGCCACGATGGCTCTCCCATCCTGCTGGCTCTCCTATCCTGCTGGCTCTCCAATCCTGCCACGCTGGTTCTCCCATCCTTCTGGCTCTCCCGTCCTGCCTCACTGGCTCTCCCATCCTGCTGGCTCTCCCATCCTGCTGGCTCTCCCATCCTGCTGGCTCTCCTATCCTCCCGCGCTGGCTCTCCTATCCTCCCGCGCTGGCTCTCCCATCCTGCCACTCTGGCTCTCCCATCCTGCCACTCTGGCTCTCCCATCCTGCCACTCTGGCTCTCCCATCCTGCTGGCTCTCCCGTCCTACCTCGCTGGCTCTCCCATCCTGCTGGCTCTCCCATCCTGCTGGCTCTCCCATCCTGCTGGCTCTCCCATCCTGCCACGCTGGCTCTCCCATCCTGCTGGCTCTCCCATCCTGCTGGCTCTCCCATCCTGCCACGCTGGCTCTCCCATCCTGCTGGCTCTCCCGTCCTGCCTCGCTGGCTCTCCCATCCTGCTGGCTCTCCCATCCTGCCACGCTGGCTCTCCCATCCTGCTGGCTCTCCCATCCTGCTGGCTCTCCCATCCTGCCACGCTGGCTCTCCATCCTGCTGGCTCTCCCATCCTGCTGGCACTCCCATCCTGCCACTCTGGCTCTCCCATCCTGCTGGCTCTCCCGTCCTGCCTCGCTGGCTCTCCCATCCTGCTGGCTCTCCCATCCTGCCACGCTGGCTCTCCCATCCTGCTGGCTCTCCCATCCTGCCGCGTAAACAAACCAACAGGCTCTCTGGCTGTCTGGAACCGCTACTGACTCCCCTTGTGTGCATCTCTAACTTCCCCTCCTTGTCTCCTTTCTTTCATCTGCACTGAATTAAAAGCCCCGGAAAGGTGAAAACGACAAACTGTATTCCACAGGGAATCTGCCGTTCACCTGTCCTCTTCTATAATGCCAGACTCTGTGCAGGTCAAAGGATGTAGTGAGAGACTGGAGGCAGGTTCTTTGGACTCCCTGTCTCTCCCTGTCTCTCTCTCTGTCTCTCTCTGTCTCTCTCCCTGTCAATCTCTCCGTCTCGCTCTCTATCTCCCTGTCTCTCTCTGTCTCTCTCCCTGTCTCTCTCTGTCTCTCTCCCTGTCTCTCTCTGTCTCTCTCTCTGTCTCTCTCTCTGTCTCTCTCCCTGTCTCTCTCTGTCTCTCTCTCTCTCTCTGTCTCTCTCTCTGTCTCTCTCTCTGTCTCTCTCCCTGTCTCTCTCTCAATCTCTGTCAATCTCTCCGTCTCGCTCTCTATCTCCCTGTCTCTCTCTGTCTCTCTCCCTGTCTCTCTCTGTCTCTCTCTCTGTCTCTCTCCCTGTCTCTCTCTCAATCTCTGTCAATCTCTCCGTCTCACTCTCTCTCCCTGTCTCTCTCCACATATCTCCCTGTCTCCCTCTCGCTCTCTGTCAATCTCACCGTCTCACTCTCTCCCTGTCTCTTTCTCTCTCTCTGGCTCCTTCTCTTGCTCTTTCTGTGACCTACAGGATTGTGGGGCTGCTGGGGGTGGATGAAAGTAAGGAGGCAGAGGTCCTCATCCCAGAAGAGGAAGGCCTGGCCGGAGACGATGACCCTCTCCTCACCTGAGGCTGGTGAGGCAAGACTAGAAACCTTGGCCTGGTGCTCTTTGATTTGTTCTCTTCCTCTTCCTCTTCTCTTCTCTCTCTCTCTCTGTGGGGTCTGTTCTGGCACCTACTGTAGATCTATACTTAATCTGTGTTTTGGAAAATTTGCCCATGGTGGCATGTGGTTGGACAAACAGAGCTGGACTCTTAAACCAATCAGCAGTCTAGGACTCTAGGAGATCGATTACCTCAGTTTGAATTGTTCTGATATGAAGTCAGATTTTAATTAAATAGTGAACGGATGTTTCTAGAAGGCTTCAGTAACATAATATCAGAGCTCCTTCAATCTGGTCACATATATATTATTCATAGACATGTTATATTTCTGCCAGCCATAATAATAACCTATGTCTATGATCAATGCAGTCATTCCAATGCATCTTTTTATGTACAGGGTGACAGGTAGCGGTTGGGCCAGTAACCAAAAGGTCCTTGGTTCAAATCATCGAGCCGGCAAGGTGGAAAAATCGAATGTCGAATGTGTCCTTGAGGTTGCTCTGAAAAAGAGAGTCCGCTAAAGTGAACTTTTGTTTGTTGGGCGTCGGAATCACAGGTGTTGCTTTTGGTTTGATTTCCCGTAGCCTCTTTTTCTCAGCGTCAATTTCTCTGTGAAGTAAAGGCCGCGTTTTAATTAAATACAATTCTTCTGATCTTCTGATCTCTCACGGTGGAATACTTAGTCGCTGTTATGACGTTGTTATGACGATGATTCTATTATTCACGTTGTTATGACGATGATTCTATTATTCACGTTGTTATGACGATGATTCTATTATTCACGTTGTTATGACGATGATTCTATTATTCACGTTGTTATGACGATGATTCTATTATTCACGTTGTTATGACGATGATTCTATTATTCACGTTGTTATGACGATGATTCAATTATTCACGTTGTTATGACGATGATTCAATTATTCACGTTGTTATGACGATGATTCAATTATTCACGTTGTTATGACGATGATTCAATTATTCACGTTGTTATGACGATGATTCAATTATTCACGTTGTTATGACGACGATTCTATTATTCACGTTGTTGCAACAAAAAAAATGGGAAATAAGCAAATTGATTTTTCCAAAATGTTTTAATAAGTAGCTAGAAGTCTCTGAAGTGAAATGAATATTGATATCAAACAGAGCGACCGTAATAGCAGACCGCGGTAATCTACCTAATTCACAGGTTCTGACTGTATATCACACCATGTTCTACTTACCTGTTTTTATTACTGATCTGTTTGTGTTGTCGTTACATGACCCAAAGGCCCAAACTGTCAAACTCGTTTCGCTGTGCCTTACACCAACATGATAGACTTGTATAGACGCTCAAGGAAATGCACTTTCTGTCTGAACTATGTCACGACTTGTTAGTTTCCCCAGTGATCAAAACTGGTTGAAAAGATGTCATTTCAATGACAACTGGTTGGAATTACGTTGTTTGTTTTTTTAAACGAAGTGTTGCTCTTTGGGCTGACCCGTTTGGGCTGACCCGTTTGGGCTGACCCGTTTGGGCTGACCCCTAGACCAGTTTGGGCTCTTGCTGTCATTGTCATGATGTCAGAAACAGATCTAGGATCAGGATAAAAAACTTTGTTGATTGATATTTCAACTACACTGTTACAGTAGGTTACCTCCACTTAATGATTGATTAACAACAACGGTCAATAACTCAGAACTGATCATGTAAAAACCAGCATAGGCAAATGGATGTGAAGGACAGTATTGGAAAATACTACTTTAGGGATGTTTTTTTTTTAAGTTGTATTTTGAAACAATTTGCATGTGTGCTGTTATTTTTACAATAATTTATGACTGCCACAATGTTTGTGTAATTGTGTAAAATAAAATTTTTAAAATGTGTGACGGAATTTATTAAACTCTTTATCATCTGTTTTCTGACAACTAAACATTGAAGTGGCTGGATTGCATCATTTGCGGTCATTGGTTTCTAGAAAAGCAAAACCTGAGTGTAATACCTACAGTGGCCACCAGGTGTCACTGTTGGATTAGGATGTAACGCCCACTGAATGATTACGTTTACATTTAAGTCATTTAGCAGACGCTCTTATCCAGAGCGACTTGATGTTTAAAGCCCCTAGTAAGCTAATGTTATACCTTGGCCATTGAGAGGCTTTGAAACCACCGGCCATTTTGGCATTCCCCTGTAAGAGCAGTCCTCCATATAAATTAAATTCAACAGTATTTCAAATGAATGTTTCAAGGACCAAATGACATGTATTTTTGTTGTTGTAGTGGGGCCCGTAACATTGGTAATCCAAAATATTTATACTTCAAGGGAATAAAATAATAAAATATTTTTAGATCACGTATTATAATTTAAAAGGATGCTGCACAGTCTTTTATCGATGGCACTTCCCTCATCAACTCATCCCCTCCCTCCCTCATCCCCTCCTCACTTCCCTCATCAACTCATCCCCTCCCTCCCTCATCCCCTCCTCACTTCCCTCATCAACTCATCCCTGACCACTGGCTCCATCCCCTCCCTCCCTCATCCCCTCCTCACTTCCCTCATCAACTCATCCCTGACCACTGGCTCCATCCCCTCCCTCCCTCATCCCCTCCTCACTTCCCTCATCAACTCATCCCTGACCACTGGCTCCATCCCCTCCCTCCCTCATCCCCTCCTCACTTCCCTCATCAACTCATCCCTGACCACTGGCTCCATCCCCTCCCTCCCTCATCCCCTCCTCACTTCCCTCATCAACTCATCCCTGACCACTGGCTCCATCCCCTCCCTCCCTCATCCCCTCCTCACTTCCCTCATCAACTCATCCCTGACCACTGGCTCCATCCCCTCCTCCCTCCCTCATCCCCTCCTCCCTCATCCCATCCTCCCTCCCTCATCCCCTCCTCACTTCCCTCATCAACTCATCCCTGACCACTGGCTCCATCCCCTCCTCCCTCCCTCATCCCCTCCTCCCTCATCCCATCCTCCCTCCCTCATCCCCTCCTCACTTCCCTCATCAACTCATCCCTGACCACTTGCTCCATCCCCTCCTCCCTCCCTCATCCCCTCCTCCCTCATCCCATCCTCCCTCCCTCATCCCCTCCTCACTTCCCTCATCAACTCATCCCTGACCACTGGCTCCATCCCCTCCTCCCTCCCTCATCCCCTCCTCACTTCCCTCATCAACTCATCCCTGACCACTGGCTCCATCCTCTCCTCCCTCCCTCATCCCCTCCTCCTTCCCTCATGCCCTCCTCCCTCCCTCATCCCCTCCTCACTTCCCTCATCAACTCATCCCTGACCACTGGCTCCATCCCCTCCTCCCTCCCTCATCCCCTCCTCCCTCCCTCATGCCCTCCTCCCTCCCTCATCCCCTCCTTACTTCCCTCATCAACTCATCCCTGACCACTGGCTGCATCCCCTCCTCCCTCCCTCATCCCCTCCTCACTTCCCTCATCAACTCATCCCTAACCACTGGCTCCATCCCCTCCTCCCTCATTCCCTCATCCCCTCCTCCCTCCCTCATGCCCTCCTCCCTCCCTCATCCCCTCCTCACTTCCCTCATCAACTCATCCCTGACCACTGGCTGCATCCCCTCTGACTTCCCTCATCCCCTCCTCCCTCCCTCATCCCCTCATCCCTCCCTCATCCCCTCTTCAAGAAACCAACACTTGACACATCTGACGTCTTTTCTTTCCAAAACCCTGTTTGCTGTTTCAACTCTGTTTCAACTCTGTTTCAACTCTGTCAGAATGATCTTCTGACCCTAAACCAATCAGGCTTCAAGACTGGTCACTCAACTGAGGCTTCAAGACTGGTCACTCAACTGAGGCTTCAAGACTGGTCACTCAACTGAGGCTTCAAGACTGTTCACTCAACTGAGGCTTCAAGACTGGTCACTCAACTGAGGCTTCAAGACTGTTCACTCAACTGAGGCTTCAAGACTGGTCACTCAACCGAGGCTTCAAGACTGGTCACTCAACCGAGGCTTCAAGACTGGTCACTCAACCGAGGCTTCAAGACTGGTCACTCAACTGAGGCTTCAAGACTGGTCACTCAACTGAGGCTTCAAGACTGGTCACTCAACTGAGGCTTCAAGACTGGTCACTCAACTGAGGCTTCAAGACTGGTCACTCAACTGAGGCTTCAAGACTGGTCACTCACTCTATCAGATCCTCCTCTCCACCCTCTCAGGGCTGGGCGACTCAGGCTCTATCAGATCCTCCTCTCCACTCTCTCAGGGCTGGGTGTCTCAGTCTCTATCAGATCCTCCTCTCCACTCTCTCAGGGCTGGGTGTCTCAGGCTCTATCAGATCCTCCTCTCCAACCTCTCAGGGCTGGGTGTCTCAGTCTCTATCAGATCCTCCTCTCCACCCTCTCAGGGCTGGGTGTCTCAGTCTCTATCAGATCCTCCTCTCCACCCTCTCAGGGCTGGGAGACTCAGTCTCTATCAGATCCTCCTCTCCACCCTCTCAGGGCTGGGTGTCTCAGGCTCTATCAGATCCTCCTCTCCACCCTCTCAGGGCTGGGTGTCTCAGGCTCTATCAGATCCTCCTCTCCACCCTCTCAGGGCTGGGTGTCTCAGTCTCTATCAAATCCTCCTCTCCACCCTCTCAGGGCTGGGCCTCTCAGGCTCTATCAGATCCTCCTCTCCACCCTCTCAGGGCTGGGCCTCTCAGGCTCTGCCTCCTCTCCACCCTCTCAGGGCTGGGCGACTCAGGCTCTATCAGATCCTCCACTCCACCCTCTCAGGGCTGGGTGTCTCAGTCTCTATCAGATCCTCCTCTCCACCCTCTCAGGGCTGGGAGACTCAGACTCTATCAGGTCCTCCTCTCCACCCTCTCAGGGCTGGGTGACTCAGGCTCTATCAGATCCTCCTCTCCACCCTCTCAGGGCTGGGTGTCTCAGGCTCTATCAGATCCTCCTCTCCACCCTCTCAGGGCTGGGCGTCTCAGGCTCTATCAGATCCTCCTCTCCACCCTCTCAGGGCTGGGAGACTCAGACTCTATCAGATCCTCCTCTCCACCCTCTCAGGGCTGGGTGTCTCAGTCTCTATCAAATCCTCCTCTCCACCCTCTCAGGGCTGGGCCTCTCAGGCTCTATCAGATCCTCCTCTCCACCCTCTCAGGGCTGGGCCTCTCAGGCTCTGCCTCCTCTCCACCCTCTCAGGGCTGGGAGACTCAGACTCTATCAGGTCCTCCTCTCCATCCTCTCAGGGCTGGGTGTCTCAGGCTCTATCAGATCCTCCTCTCCACCCTCTCAGCGCTGGGCGACTCAGGCTCTATCAGATCCTCCTCTCCACTCTCTCAGGGCTGGGTGTCTCAGGCTCTATCAGATCCTCCTCTCCACCCTCTCAGGGCTGGGCCTCTCAGGCTCTGCCTCCTCTCCACCCTCTCAGGGCTGGGTGTCTCAGTCTCTATCAGATCCTCCTCTCCACCCTCTCAGGGCTGGGAGTCTCAGACTCTATCAGATCCTCCTCTCCACCCTCTCAGGGCTGGGCGTCTCAGTCTCTATCAGATCCTCCTCTCCACTCTCTCAGGGCTGGGTGTCTCAGACTCTATCAGATCCTCCTCTCCACCCTCTCAGGGCTGGGTGTCTCAGTCTCTATCAGATCCTCCTCTCCACCCTCTCAGGGCTGGGCGTCTCGGGCTCTGCCCACTCTTGGATTGCATCCTACCTGGCAGGCCACGATGGCACATCAATGCGAGCTGTGGCAAGAAGGTTTGCTGTGTCTGTCAGTGTAGTGTCCAGAGCATGGAGGCGCTACCAGGAGACAGGCCAGTACATCAGGAGATGTGGAGGAGGCCGTAGGAGGGCAACAACCCAGCAGCAGGACCGCTACCTCCGCCTTTGTGCAAGGACGAGCACTGCCAGAGCCCTGCAAACTGACCTCCACCAGGACATAAATGTGCATGTGTCTGCTCAAACGGTCAGAAACAGACTCCATGAGGGTGGTATGAGGGCCCGACGTCCACAAGTGG
Organism: Oncorhynchus keta; assembly: GCF_023373465.1. Lineage (NCBI taxonomy): Eukaryota > Metazoa > Chordata > Actinopteri > Salmoniformes > Salmonidae > Oncorhynchus > Oncorhynchus keta. The sequence continues at coordinate 26,785 of NW_026280189.1, read as the reverse complement.
GGGTTGTGCTTACAGCCCAACACCGTGCAGGACGTTTGGCATTTGCCAGAGAACACCAAGATTGGCAAATTCGCCACTGGCGCCCTGTGCTCTTCACAGATGAAAGCAGGTTCACACTGAGCACATGTGACAGACGTGACAGAGTATGGAGATGCCGTGGAGAACTTTCTGCTGCCTGCAACATCCTCCAGCATGACCGGTTTGGCGGTGGGTCAGTCATGATGTGGGTTGGCATTTCTTTGGGGGGCCGCACAGCCCTCCATGTGCTCGCCAGAGGTAGCCTGACTGCCATTTGGTACCAAGATGAGATCCTCAGACCCCTTGTGAGACCATATGCTGGTGCGGTTGGCCCTGGGTTCCTCCTAATGCAAGACAATACTAGACCTCATGTGGCTGGAGTGTGTCAGCAGTTCCTGCAAGAAGAAGGCATTGATGCTATGGACTGGCCCGCCCGTTCCCCGACCTGAATCCAATTGAGCACATCTGGGACATCATGTCTCGCTCCATCCACCAACACCACGTTGCACCACAGACTGTCCAGGAGTTGGCAGATGCTTTAGTCCAGGTCTGGGAGGAGATCCCTCAGGAGACCATCCGCCACCTCATCAGGAGCATGCCCAGGCGTTGTAGGGAGGTCATACAGACACGTGGAGGCCACATACACTACTGAGCCTCATTCTGACTTGTTTTAAGGACATTACATCAAAGTTGGATCAGCCTGTAGTGTGGTTTTCCACTTTAATTTTGAGTGTGACTCCAAATCCAGACCTTCGTGGGTTGATCAATTTGATTTCCATTGATAATTTTTTGTGATTTTGTTGTCAGCACATTCAACTATGTAAAGAACAAAGTATTTAATAAGAATATTTCATTCATTCAGATCTAGGATGTGTTATTTTAGTGTTCCCTTTATTTTTTTTGAGCAGTGTATATAAGTAAAACATACTTGTTGGTTCCTGTAATGAGGAGCAACCAGCTGCTGCACTTGACACATTTTATGACATTGATTATTCCAGTTACTAATAAACATGCACCTGTTGAGAACATGTCTGTAAAAACATGTGGATTGATGAGGAATTAAAAAATTGTATGGTTGAGAGGGATGAGGAAAAATGTATGGCGAATGAGTCTGGCTACACAACCGACAAATGTGTTGCAAATAGAGAAATCATGTGACTAAACTGAATGAAAAGAATAAGATACTATGAAACAAAGACAAATGACAGCAAAAAGCTTTGGAGCACCATAAATGAAATGAGATGGCTCATTGAATCAGATGGCTCATTTGAATCAGATGGCTCATTTGAATCAGATGGCTCATTTGAATCAGATGGCTCATTTGAATCAGATGGCTCATTGAATCAGATGGCTCATTGAATCAGATGGCTCATTTGAATCAGATGGCTCATTTGAATCAGATGGCTCATTGAATCAGATGGCTCATTGAATCAGATGGCTCATTGAATCAGATGGCTCATTTGAATCAGATGGCTCATTGAATCAGATGGCTCATTGAATCAGATGGCTCATTTGAATCAGATGGCTCATTGAATCAGATGGCTCATTTGAATCAGATGGCTCATTGAATCAGATGGCTCATTGAATCAGATGGCTCATTTGAATCAGATGGCTCATTTGAATCAGATGGCTCATTTGAATCAGATGGCTCATTTGAATCAGATGGCTCATTTAATCAGATAGCTCATTCATCACAAAACCCACTGATATTGGCAACTACTTTTAAAAAATTCAAGATTAGCAAATTGAGGCATGACATGCCAGCAACAAACGCTGACACTACACACCCAAGTATAACTGATTAAAATGATAAAATACGAGCATTGTAATTTTGAATTCTGTGAAGTGAGTGTGGAAGAGGTGAAAAAAGTATGTCTATTAACAATGGCAAGCCACTGAGGTCTGACAACCTGGGTGGAAAATTACTGAGGATAATAGGGGACGATATGGCCACTCCTATTCGCCACATCTTCAATTTAAGCCTACTAGAGAGCGTGTTCCCTCAGGCCTGGAGGAAAGCTAAAGTCATTCCCCAACCTAAGAATAGGAAAGCCCCCCTTTACTGGCTCAAAAGGCTGACCCTTTGTAAACCTTTGGAAGAAATTGTGTTTGACCGGATACAATGCTGTTTTACTGTAAACAAATTGACAACAGCCTATAGCTTATAGGAAAGGACATTCAACAAGCACAGCACTTACACAATTTACTACTTATTAATGGAGATCCATAATAAACCCCAGGAAGAGTAGCTGCTGCCTTGGCATGAACTAATGGGGATCCATAATAAACCCCAGGAAGAGTAGCTGCTGCCATGGCATGAACTAATGGGGATCCATAATAAACCCCAGGAAGAGTAGCTGCTGTCTTGACAGGAACTAATGGGGATCCATAATAAACCCCAGGAAGAGTAGCTGCTGCCTTGGCATGAACTAATGGGGATCCATAATAAACCCCAGGAAGAGTAGCTGCTGCCTTGACAGGAACTAATGGGGATCCATAATAAACCCCAGGAAGAGTAGCTGCTGCCATGGCATGAACTAATGGGGATCCATAATAAACCCCAGGAAGAGTAGCTGCTGCCTTGGCAGGAACTAATGGGGATCCATAATAAACCCCAAGAAGAGTAGCTGCTGCCTTGGCAGGAACTAATGGGGATCCATAATAAACCCCAGGAAGAGTAGCTGCTGCCATGGCATGAACTAATGGGGATCCATAATAAACCCCAGGAAGAGTAGCTGCTGTCTTGACAGGAACTAATGGGGATCCATAATAAACCCCAGGAAGAGTAGCTGCTGCCTTGACAGGAACTAATGGGGATCCATAATAAACCCCAGGAAGAGTAGCTGCTGCCTTGACAGGAACTAATGGGGATCCATAATAAACCCCAGGAAGAGTAGCTGCTGCCATGGCATGAACTAATGGGGATCCATAATAAACCCCAGGAAGAGTAGCTGCTGCCATGGCATGAACTAATGGGGATCCATAATAAACCCCAGGAAGAGTAGCTGCTGCCTTGGCATGAACTAATGGGGATCCATAATAAACCCCAGGAAGAGTAGCTGCTGCCTTGGCATGAACTAATGGGGATCCATAATAAACCCCAGGAAGAGTAGCTGCTGCCTTGGCATGAACTAATGGGGATCCATAATAAACCCCAGGAAGAGTAGCTGCTGCCTTGGCATGAACTAATGGGGATCCATAATAAACCCCAGGAAGAGTAGCTGCTGCCTTGGCATGAACTAATGGGGATCCATAATAAACCCCAGGAAGAGTAGCTGCTGCCTTGGCAGGAACTAATGGGGATCCATAATAAACCCCAGGAAGAGTAGCTGCTGCCTTGGCAGTGGATAGGGTTTACCTGACGAAACAAGCTGAATTATTTTACATTAGCAATCAGGATTAAGTGCCTTGCTCAATATTGTTCACCTAGTCGGCTCTGATATTCAAACCAGCAACCTTTTGGTTACTGGTCAAATGCTCTTAACCGCTAGTGTACCTGCCACCCCATTTACATTCTTGAAATCATCGGTTCGGTACTCAGATCCCGACTCATTCTGTAGCTTTTGGCCGGAACAAGGTGTTTGGGTTGCCAGGCAAAAATAAGGTTTGAGTATTGGATAAACGTTATTCCTCTGTCTCCACCCACCGTGTCATATCCTGGGCCACAATCTCTCTATTATAAACTTATTTGGATTTTATTCAACATTGTTTTTTTTTTATAATTACAGAGTTTATAAATACAGCGGTACATTCACAGAAAGCAAAACAAACGAAGTCTCCATTGTGTCCCTCCTGGGCTCCTGGAGACAATCAGCCAGTCAGATAGCATTCTATTGGTCCAGGTTCTAGAGTCTTTTGTTGCCATTCCTTTCCTGCTTGTCCTGCGTTAACCCCACCCTTCCTGCCAGTTCCCGACCCAACCACGGCATTCATTCTCACTCCGGCTTTTGTCTTACCAGGACGTTAAGACACAATTCCCAAGCTCCGAATCCGCCTCTTCCTCCTCTGGCTGTTGTCTTTTGATGCTGGCCTCTCTCCCCCTTCTCTCTCCCATCTCCCCCCTCCTCCTTGTCTCCCCTTCCCTCCTTTGTCCCCCTCCCTACTAACCCATACCCCCCTACTCTCTACACTGTAAAGCCAAGTGTTTATGATCCGAACAGATAGCTAAACACTTTTCTGGAACACTTTTTAAACTCGTCAAGGCATTTAGAAGTTCAACAAAAACATGTCACAGTGTTTAAATCATAATAACAGTGTTTAAATCGTAATAACAGTGTTTAAATCGTAATAACAGTGTTTAAATCAGAACAACAGTGTTTAAATCATAACAACAGTGTTTAAATCGTAATAACAGTGTTTAAATCATAACAACAGTGTTTAAATCAGAACAACAGTGTTTAAATCAGAACAACAGTGTTTAAATCGTAACAACAGTGTTTAAATCGTAACAACAGTGTTTAAATCGTAATAACAGTGTTTAAATCATAACAACAGTGTTTAAATCATAACAACAGTGTTTAAATCAGAACAACAGTGTTTAAATCATAACAACAGTGTTTAAATCATAACAACAGTGTTTAAATCATAACAACAGTGTTTAAATCGTAATAACAGTGTTTAAATCAGAACAACAGTGTTTAAATCAGAACAACAGTGTTTAAATCGTAATAACAGTGTTTAAATCGTAATAACAGTGTTTAAATCAGAACAACAGTGTTTAAATCAGAACAACAGTGTTTAAATCATAACAACAGTGTTTAAATCAGAACAACAGTGTTTAAATCGTAATAACAGTGTTTAAATCGTAATAACAGTGTTTAAATCGTAACAACAGTGTTTAAATCAGAACAACAGTGTTTAAATCAGAACAACAGTGTTTAAATCGTAATAACAGTGTTTAAATCGTAATAACAGTGTTTAAATCGTAACAACGGTGTTTAAATCAGAACAACAGTGTTTAAATCAGAACAACAGTGTTTAAATCAGAACAACAGTGTTTAAATCGTAACAACAGTGTTTCAATCGTAACAACAGTGTTTAAATCGTAATAACAGTGTTTAAATCATAACAACAGTGTTTAAATCAGAACAACAGTGTTTAAATCAGAACAACAGTGTTTAAATCAGAACAACAGTGTTTAAATCGTAATAACAGTGTTTAAATCATAACAACAGTGTTTAAATCGTAACAACGGTGTTTAAATCGTAACAACAGTGTTTAAATCGTAATAACAGTGTTTAAATCATAACAACAGTGTTTAAATCGTAACAACGGTGTTTAAATCGTAACAACAGTGTTTAAATCGTAATAACAGTGTTTAAATCGTAACAACGGTGTTTAAATCAGAACAACAGTGTTTAAATCAGAACAACAGTGTTTAAATCGTAATAACAGTGTTTAAATCGTAACAACGGTGTTTAAATCGTAACAACAGTGTTTAAATCGTAACAACGGTGTTTAAATCGTAACAACAGTGTTTAAATCGTAACAACGGTGTTTAAATCGTAATAACAGTGTTTAAATCGTAACAACAGTGTTTAAATCGTAACAACGGTGTTTAAATCGTAATAACAGTGTTTAAATCGTAACAACGGTGTTTAAATCAGAACAACAGTGTTTAAATCAGAACAACAGTGTTTAAATCATAATAACAGTGTTTAAATCAGAACAACATTGTTTAAATCAGAACAACAGTGTTTAAATCGTAATAACAGTGTTTAAATCATAACAACAGTGTTTAAATCGTAATAACAGTGTTTAAATCATAACAACAGTGTTTAAATCAGAACAACAGTGTTTAAATCAGAACAACAGTGTTTAAATCAGAACAACAGTGTTTAAATCAGAACAACAGTGTTTAAATCAGAACAACAGTGTTTAAATCAGAACAACATTGTTTAAATCAGAACAACAGTGTTTAAATCATAATAACAGTGTTTAAATCAGAACAACATTGTTTAAATCAGAACAACAGTGTTTAAATCGTAATAACAGTGTTTAAATCATAACAACAGTGTTTAAATCGTAACAACAATGTTTAAATCAGAACAACAGTGTTTAAATCGTAATAACAGTGTTTAAATCAGAACAACATTGTTTAAATCATAACAACAGTGTTTAAATCGTAATAACAGTGTTTAAATCGTAACAACGGTGTTTAAATCATAACAACAGTGTTTAAATCAGAACAACAGTGTTTAAATCAGAACAACAGTGTTTAAATCGTAATAACAGTGTTTAAATCGTAACAACGGTGTTTAAATCATAACAACAGTGTTTAAATCAGAACAACAGTGTTTAAATCGTAATAACAGTGTTTAAATCGTAACAACGGTGTTTAAATCATAACAACAGTGTTTAAATCATAACAACGGTGTTTAAATCAGAACAACAGTGTTTAAATCGTAATAACAGTGTTTAAATCATAACAACAGTGTTTAAATCAGAACAACAGTGTTTAAATCGTAATAACAGTGTTTAAATCGTAATAACAGTGTTTAAATCGTAACAACGGTGTTTAAATCAGAACAACAGTGTTTAAATCGTAATAACAGTGTTTAAATCATAACAACAGTGTTTAAATCAGAACAACAGTGTTTAAATCAGAACAACAGTGTTTAAATCATAATAACAGTGTTTAAATCAGAACAACAGTGTTTAAATCGTAATAACAGTGTTTAAATCGTAATAACAGTGTTTAAATCAGAACAACAGTGTTTAAATCAGAACAACAGTGTTTAAATCATAACAACAGTGTTTAAATCAGAACAACAGTGTTTAAATCGTAATAACAGTGTTTAAATCGTAATAACAGTGTTTAAATCGTAACAACAGTGTTTAAATCAGAACAACAGTGTTTAAATCAGAACAACAGTGTTTAAATCGTAATAACAGTGTTTAAATCGTAACAACGGTGTTTAAATCAGAACAACAGTGTTTAAATCAGAACAACAGTGTTTAAATCAGAACAACAGTGTTTAAATCGTAACAACAGTGTTTAAATCGTAACAACAGTGTTTAAATCGTAATAACAGTGTTTAAATCATAACAACAGTGTTTAAATCAGAACAACAGTGTTTAAATCAGAACAACAGTGTTTAAATCAGAACAACAGTGTTTAAATCGTAATAACAGTGTTTAAATCATAACAACAGTGTTTAAATCGTAACAACGGTGTTTAAATCGTAACAACAGTGTTTAAATCGTAATAACAGTGTTTAAATCATAACAACAGTGTTTAAATCGTAACAACGGTGTTTAAATCGTAACAACAGTGTTTAAATCGTAATAACAGTGTTTAAATCGTAACAACGGTGTTTAAATCAGAACAACAGTGTTTAAATCAGAACAACAGTGTTTAAATCGTAATAACAGTGTTTAAATCATAACAACAGTGTTTAAATCGTAACAACAGTGTTTAAATCATAACAACAGTGTTTAAATCAGAACAACAGTGTTTAAATCGTAACACCGGTGTTTAAATCGCAATAACAGTGTTTAAATCGTAACAACAGTGTTTAAATCGTAACAACGGTGTTTAAATCGTAATAACAGTGTTTAAATCGTAACAACGGTGTTTAAATCAGAACAACAGTGTTTAAATCAGAACAACAGTGTTTAAATCATAATAACAGTGTTTAAATCAGAACAACATTGTTTAAATCAGAACAACAGTGTTTAAATCGTAATAACAGTGTTTAAATCATAACAACAGTGTTTAAATCGTAATAACAGTGTTTAAATCATAACAACAGTGTTTAAATCAGAACAACAGTGTTTAAATCAGAACAACAGTGTTTAAATCAGAACAACAGTGTTTAAATCAGAACAACAGTGTTTAAATCAGAACAACATTGTTTAAATCAGAACAACAGTGTTTAAATCATAATAACAGTGTTTAAATCAGAACAACATTGTTTAAATCAGAACAACAGTGTTTAAATCGTAATAACAGTGTTTAAATCATAACAACAGTGTTTAAATCGTAATAACAGTGTTTAAATCATAACAACAGTGTTTAAATCGCAATAACAGTGTTTAAATCAGAACAACAGTGTTTAAATCAGAACAACAGTGTTTAAATCATAACAACAGTGTTTAAATCGTAATAACAGTGTTTAAATCGTAACAACAGTGTTTAAATCATAACAACAGTGTTTAAATTGTAATAACAGTGTTTAAATCATAACAACAGTGTTTAAATCGTAATAACAGTGTTTAAATCATAACAACAGTGTTTAAATCAGAACAACAGTGTTTAAATCGTAATAACAGTGTTTAAATCAGAACAACAGTGTTTAAATCATAACAACAGTGTTTAAATCATAACAACAGTGTTTAAATCAGAACAACAGTGTTTAAATCGTAATAACAGTGTTTAAATCGTAATAACAGTGTTTAAATCGTAACAACAGTGTTTAAATCAGAACAACAGTGTTTAAATCAGAACAACAGTGTTTAAATCGTAATAACAGTGTTTAAATCGTAATAACAGTGTTTAAATCGTAACAACGGTGTTTAAATCAGAACAACAGTGTTTAAATCAGAACAACAGTGTTTAAATCAGAACAACGGTGTTTAAATCGTAATAACAGTGTTTAAATCGTAACAACGGTGTTTAAATCATAACAACAGTGTTTAAATCAGAACAACAATGTTTAAATCAGAACAACAGTGTTTAAATCGTAACAACGGTGTTTAAATCATAACAACAGTGTTTAAATCATAACAACGGTGTTTAAATCAGAACAACAGTGTTTAAATCGTAATAACAGTGTTTAAATCATAACAACAGTGTTTAAATCAGAACAACAGTGTTTAAATCGTAATAACAGTGTTTAAATCGTAATAACAGTGTTTAAATCGTAACAACAGTGTTTAAATCAGAACAACAGTGTTTAAATCAGAACAACAGTGTTTAAATCGTAATAACAGTGTTTAAATCGTAACAACGGTGTTTAAATCAGAACAACAGTGTTTAAATCAGAACAACAGTGTTTAAATCGTAATAACAGTGTTTAAATCAGAACAACAGTGTTTAAATCATAACAACAGTGTTTAAATCAGAACAACAGTGTTTAAATCAGAACAACAGTGTTTAAATCAGAACAACAGTGTTTAAATCGTAATAACAGTGTTTAAATCATAACAACAGTGTTTAAATCGTAACAACGGTGTTTAAATCGTAACAACAGTGTTTAAATCGTAATAACAGTGTTTAAATCATAACAACAGTGTTTAAATCGTAACAACGGTGTTTAAATCGTAACAACAGTGTTTAAATCGTAATAACAGTGTTTAAATCGTAACAACGGTGTTTAAATCAGAACAACAGTGTTTAAATCAGAACAACAGTGTTTAAATCGTAATAACAGTGTTTAAATCGTAACAACGGTGTTTAAATCGTAACAACAGTGTTTAAATCGTAACAACGGTGTTTAAATCGTAACAACAGTGTTTAAATCGTAACAACGGTGTTTAAATCGCAATAACAGTGTTTAAATCGTAACAACAGTGTTTAAATCGTAACAACGGTGTTTAAATCGTAATAACAGTGTTTAAATCGTAACAACGGTGTTTAAATCAGAACAACAGTGTTTAAATCAGAACAACAGTGTTTAAATCATAATAACAGTGTTTAAATCAGAACAACATTGTTTAAATCAGAACAACAGTGTTTAAATCGTAATAACAGTGTTTAAATCATAACAACAGTGTTTAAATCGTAATAACAGTGTTTAAATCATAACAACAGTGTTTAAATCAGAACAACAGTGTTTAAATCAGAACAACAGTGTTTAAATCAGAACAACAGTGTTTAAATCAGAACAACAGTGTTTAAATCAGAACAACATTGTTTAAATCAGAACAACAGTGTTTAAATCATAATAACAGTGTTTAAATCAGAACAACATTGTTTAAATCAGAACAACAGTGTTTAAATCGTAATAACAGTGTTTAAATCATAACAACAGTGTTTAAATCGTAATAACAGTGTTTAAATCATAACAACAGTGTTTAAATCGCAATAACAGTGTTTAAATCAGAACAACAGTGTTTAAATCAGAACAACAGTGTTTAAATCAGAACAACAGTGTTTAAATCAGAACAACAGTGTTTAAATCGTAATAACAGTGTTTAAATCATAACAACAGTGTTTAAATCGTAACAACGGTGTTTAAATCGTAACAACAGTGTTTAAATCATAACAACAGTGTTTAAATCATAACAACGGTGTTTAAATCGTAACAACAGTGTTTAAATCGTAATAACAGTGTTTAAATCGTAACAACGGTGTTTAAATCAGAACAACAGTGTTTAAATCAGAACAACAGTGTTTAAATCGTAATAACAGTGTTTAAATCGTAACAACGGTGTTTAAATCGTAACAACAGTGTTTAAATCGTAACAACGGTGTTTAAATCGTAACAACAGTGTTTAAATCGTAACAACGGTGTTTAAATCGCAATAACAGTGTTTAAATCGTAACAACAGTGTTTAAATCGTAACAACGGTGTTTAAATCGTAATAACAGTGTTTAAATCGTAACAACGGTGTTTAAATCAGAACAACAGTGTTTAAATCAGAACAACAGTGTTTAAATCATAATAACAGTGTTTAAATCAGAACAACATTGTTTAAATCAGAACAACAGTGTTTAAATCGTAATAACAGTGTTTAAATCATAACAACAGTGTTTAAATCGTAATAACAGTGTTTAAATCATAACAACAGTGTTTAAATCAGAACAACAGTGTTTAAATCAGAACAACAGTGTTTAAATCAGAACAACAGTGTTTAAATCAGAACAACAGTGTTTAAATCAGAACAACATTGTTTAAATCAGAACAACAGTGTTTAAATCATAATAACAGTGTTTAAATCAGAACAACATTGTTTAAATCAGAACAACAGTGTTTAAATCGTAATAACAGTGTTTAAATCATAACAACAGTGTTTAAATCGTAATAACAGTGTTTAAATCATAACAACAGTGTTTAAATCGCAATAACAGTGTTTAAATCAGAACAACAGTGTTTAAATCAGAACAACAGTGTTTAAATCATAACAACAGTGTTTAAATCGTAATAACAGTGTTTAAATCGTAACAACAGTGTTTAAATCATAACAACAGTGTTTAAATCGTAATAACAGTGTTTAAATTGTAATAACAGTGTTTAAATCATAACAACAGTGTTTAAATCGTAATAACAGTGTTTAAATCATAACAACAGTGTTTAAATCAGAACAACAGTGTTTAAATCGTAATAACAGTGTTTAAATCAGAACAACAGTGTTTAAATCATAACAACAGTGTTTAAATCATAACAACAGTGTTTAAATCAGAACAACAGTGTTTAAATCGTAATAACAGTGTTTAAATCGTAATAACAGTGTTTAAATCGTAACAACAGTGTTTAAATCAGAACAACAGTGTTTAAATCAGAACAACAGTGTTTAAATCGTAATAACAGTGTTTAAATCGTAATAACAGTGTTTAAATCGTAACAACGGTTTTTAAATCAGAACAACAGTGTTTAAATCAGAACAACAGTGTTTAAATCAGAACAACGGTGTTTAAATCGTAATAACAGTGTTTAAATCGTAACAACGGTGTTTAAATCATAACAACAGTGTTTAAATCAGAACAACAATGTTTAAATCAGAACAACAGTGTTTAAATCGTAACAACGGTGTTTAAATCATAACAACAGTGTTTAAATCATAACAACGGTGTTTAAATCAGAACAACAGTGTTTAAATCGTAATAACAGTGTTTAAATCATAACAACAGTGTTTAAATCAGAACAACAGTGTTTAAATCGTAATAACAGTGTTTAAATCGTAATAACAGTGTTTAAATCGTAACAACGGTGTTTAAATCAGAACAACAGTGTTTAAATCGTAATAACAGTGTTTAAATCATAACAACAGTGTTTAAATCAGAACAACAGTGTTTAAATCATAATAACAGTGTTTAAATCAGAACAACAGTGTTTAAATCGTAATAACAGTGTTTAAATCGTAATAACAGTGTTTAAATCGTAATAACAGTGTTTAAATCAGAACAACAGTGTTTAAATCAGAACAATATTGTTTAAATCGTAACAACAATGTACACATAGTCCCCAAAGGAAAAGGTAACTGAACTAAATGACTATCACCCAGTAGCACTCACTTCTGTCATCATGAAGTGCTTTGAGAGGTTAGTCAAGGATCATATCACCTCCACCTTACCTGACAACCTAGACCCACTTCAGTTTGCTTACTGCCCCAACAGGTCAACAGACGATGCAATCGCCATCCAACTGCACACTGCCCTGACCCATCTGGACAAGAGGAATATCTATGTGAGAATGCTGTTCATTGACCACAGCTCAACATTTAACACCATAGTACCATCCAACTGCACACTGCCCTGACCCATCTGGACAAGAGGAATACCTATGTGAGAATGCTGTTCATTGACCACAGCTCAACATTTAACACCATAGTACCATCCAACTGCACACTGCCCTGACCCATCTGGACAAGAGGAATACCTATGTGAGAATGCTGTTCATTGACCACAGCTCAACATTTAACACCATAGTACCATCCAACTGCACACTGTCCTGACCCATCTGGACAAGAGGAATATCTATGTAAGAATGCTGTTCATTGACCACAGCTCAACATTTAACACCATAGTACCATCCAACTTCACACTGCCCTAACCCATCTGGACAAGAGGAATACCTATGTGAGAATGCTGTTCATTGACCACAGCTCAACATTTAACACCATAGTACCATCCAACTTCACACTGCCCTGACCCATCTGGACAAGAGGAATACCTATGTAAGAATGCTGTTCATTGACCACAGCGCAGCGTTCAAAACCATACCTTCCAAGCTCATAATCAAGCTGGAGGCCCTGGGTCTCAACCCTGCCATCCTGGACTTCCTGACGGGCCGCCCCCAGGTGGTGAAGGTAGGAAACAACACCTCCATTTTCACTGACCCTGAACACCGGGGCCCCACAAGGGTGCATGCTCAGCCCCCGCCTGTACTCCCTGTTCACCCATGACTGCGTGGCGATGCACGACTCCAACTCAATCATCAAGTTTGCAGACGACACAACAGCAGTGGGCTTGATTACCAACAACGACGAGACGTCAGGGAGGAGGTGAGGGCCCTCAGAGTGGGGTGTCAGGAAAACAACCTCTCACTCAACGTCAACAAAACAAAGGAGATGATCGTGGACCTCAGGACACAGCAGAGGGTGCACCCCCCCTATCCACATCGAAGGGACAGTAGTGGAGAAGGAGAAGGTGGAAAGTTCCCTTGGCATACACATTACAGACAAACTGAAATGGTCCACCCACACAGACAGGGTGATGAAGAAGGCGCAGCAGCGCCTCTTCAACTTCAGGACGCTGAAGAAATTTGGCTTGTCACCCAAAACCCTGACAAACTTTTATAGATGCACAATCGAGAGCATCCTGGCGGGCTGTATCACCGCCTGGTACGGCAACTGCTCCGCCCATAACCGTAAGGCTCTCCAGAGGGTAGTGAGGTCTGCACAACGCATCACCGGGGGCAAACTACCTGCCCTCCAGGACAACTACACCACCCGATGTCACAGGAAGGCCAAAAAGATCATCAAGGACATCAACCACCCGAGCCACTGCCTGTTCACCCCGCTACCATCCAGAAGGCGAGGTCAGTACAGGTGCATCAAAGCTGGGACCGAGAGACTGAAAAAACAGCTTCTATCTCAAGGCCATCAGACTGAAAAACAGCTTCTATCTCAAGGCCATCAGACTGTTAAACAGCTTCTCACTCAAGGCCATCAGACTGTTAAACAGCTTCTATCTCAAGGCCATCAGACTGTTAAACAGCTTCTATCTCAAGGCCATCAGACTGTTAAACAGCTTCTATCTCAAGGCCATCAGACTGTTAAACAGCTTCTATCTCAAGGCCATCAGACTGTTAAACAGCTTCTATCTCAAGGCCATCAGACTGAAAAACAGCTTCTATCTCAAGGCCATCAGACTGAAAAACAGCTTCTATCTCAAGGCCATCAGACTGTTAAACAGCTTCTATCTCAAGGCCATCAGACTGAAAAACAGCTTCTATCTCAAGGCCATCAGACTGAAAAACAGCTTCTATCTCAAGGCCATCAGACTGTTAAACAGCTTCTATCTCAAGGCCATCAGACTGTTAAACAGCTTCTATCTCAAGGCCATCAGACTGTTAAACAGCTTCTATCTCAAGGCCATCAGACTGTTAAACAGCTTCTATCTCAAGGCCATCAGACTGTTAAACAGCTTCTATCTCAAGGCCATCAGACTGAAAAACAGAAATCAATAACTCAGAGAGGCTGCTGCCTACATCGAGACACAATCACTGGACACTTTAATAAATGGATCACTTTATAAAATGCCACTTTAATAATGTTTACATATATTACATTACTCATCTCATATGTATATACTGTATTTTATACCATCTATTGCACCTTGCCTATGCCGTTCGTCCATCACTCATCCAGATACTTATACTATATGTACATATTTACACACTCAAATCATTGGCCACTTTAATAAATGTATCACTAGTCACTTCAATAATGTTTACATAGTCATATCATGTGTATATACTGTATTTTATACCATCTACTGCATCCTCATCTTGCCGTTCGGCCATCACTCATCCATATATATATATATGTACACATTCTCATTCACCCCTTTAGATGTGTGTGTATTAGGTAGTTGTTGGGGAATTGTTAGATACTTGTTACTGCACTGTCGGAACTAGAAGCATTTCACTACACTCACATTAACATCTGCTAACCATGTCTATGTGACCAAAAACATCTGCTAACCATGTGACTGACCATTAACATCTGCTAACCATGTGACTGTGACCAATAACATCTGCTAACCATGTCTATGTGACCATTAACATCTGCTAACCATGTGACTGTGACCAATAACATCTGCTAACCATGTCTATGTGACCATTAACATCTGCTAACCATGTGTATGTGACCATTAACATCTGCTAACCATGTGTATGTGACCAATAACATCTGCTAACCATGTGTATGTGACCAATAACATCTGCTAACCATGCGTATGTGACCAATAACATCTGCTAACCATGTGTATGTGACCATTAACATCTGTTAACCATGTGTATGTGACCAATAACATCTGCTAACCATGTGTATGTGACCATTAACATCTGCTAACCATGTCTATGTGACCATTAACATCTGTTAACCATGTGTATGTGACCAACATGCCTTCGATACTGTGAACCATCAGATCCTTCTCTCCACCCTCTCCGAGTTGGGCATCTCCGGCGCGGCCCACGCTTGGATTGCGTCCTACCTGACAGGTCGCTCCTACCAGGTGGCGTGGCGAGAATCTGTCTCCTCACCACGCGCTCTCACCACTGGTGTCCCCCAGGGCTCTGTTCTAGGCCCTCTCCTATTCTCGCTATACACCAAGTCACTTGGCTCTGTCATAACCTCACATGGTCTCTCCTATCATTGCTATGCAGACGACACACAATTAATCTTCTCCTTTCCCCCTTCTGATGACCAGGTGGCGAATCACATCTCTGCATGTCTGGCAGACATATCAGTGTGGATGACGGATCACCACCTCAAGCTGAACCTCGGCAAGACGGAGCTGCTCTTCCTCCCGGGGAAGGACTGCCCGTTCCATGATCTCGCCATCACGGTTGACAACTCCATTGTGTCCTCCTCCCAGAGCGCTAAGAACCTTGGCGTGATCCTGGACAACACCCTGTCGTTCTCAACTAACATCAAGGCGGTGGCCCGTTCCTGTAGGTTCATGCTCTACAACATCCGCAGTGTACGACCCTGCCTCACACAGGAAGCGGCGCAGGTCCTAATCCAGGCACTTGTCATCTCCCGTCTGGATTACTGCAACTCGCTGTTGGCTGGGCTCCCTGCCTGTGCCATTAAACCCCTACAACTCATCCAGAACGCCGCAGCCCGTCTGGTGTTCAACCTTCCCAAGTTCTCTCACGTCACCCCGCTCCTCCGCTCTCTCCACTGGCTTCCAGTTGAAGCTCGCATCCGCTACAAGACCATGGTGCTTGCCTACGGAGCTGTGAGGGGAACGGCACCTCAGTACCTCCAGGCTCTAATCAGGCCCTACACCCAAACAAGGGCACTGCGTTCATCCACCTCTGGCCTGCTCGCCTCCCTACCACTGAGGAAGTACAGTTCCCGCTCAGCCCAGTCAAAACTGTTCGCTGCTCTGGCCCCCAATGGTGGAACAAACTCCCTCACGACGCCAGGACAGCGGAGTCAATCACCACCTTCCGGAGACACCTGAAACCCCACCTCTTTAAGGAATACCTAGGATAGGATAAAGTAATCCTTCTCACCCCCCCCCCCCTTAAAAGATTTAGATGCACTATTGTAAAGTGGCTGTTCCACTGGATGTCATAAGGTGAATGCACCAATTTGTAAGTCGCTCTGGATAAGAGCGTCTGCTAAATGACTTAAATGTAAATGTAAATGTAATAGCATCTGATTTGATTTGAACAGGGTTCAGCTCATAACAACAGATTGTAAAACACCAGAACATGTTTAACCCTTTTTTAAAACAGGTGAACACGTTTAGTCAGCACAAGGCGTTTAAGTTTCAAACGCTGAACATTGGGGGTTTTGTTTTGACACTGTAGGGTGCAAAGCTGTATTTGCAAATTTCCCAGAATGCATTTCTAGTGAATGTGAGAGATGCCCGTCCATTACTGTATTTGTTAGTGACAGAGACACGGTTGTTGCATTCAATGACTTCTATTCCTGAAGCCTGCTGGGAAATATAATAATGAGGGCCCCTCCCATGTTTTTTCACTCTGAGAGTTAACATCAATTAAATCAACACAGTCGAGCAACAACAACAACAACAACAACAACAACAACAACAACAACAACAACATCAGGCGATTGAAAAGATTTCCTGAATCAAATGTCCTGTTCAGTTGAAATATAGGAAAGGTGACAGGTGTTCTCCTGGTTGAAAACTGACATATAGATGTTCTCCTGGTTGGAAACTGACATATATATTTTCTCCTGGTAGGAAACTGACATATAGATGTTCTCCTGGTTGGAAACTGACATATAGATGTTCTCCTGGTTGGAAACTGACATACAGGTGTTCTCCTGGTTGGAAACTGACATACAGGTGTTCTCCTGGTTGGAAACTGACATATAGATGTTCTCCTGGTTGGAAACTGACATATAGATGTTCTCCTGGGTGGAAACTGACATATAGATGTTCTCCTGGTTGGAAACTGACATATAGATGTTCTCCTGGTTGGAAACTGACATATAGATGTTCTCCTGGTTGGAAACTGACATATAGATGTTCTCCTGGGTGGAAACTGACATATAGATGTTCTCCTGGTTGGAAACTGACATATAGATGTTCTCCTGGTTGGAAACTGACATATAGATGTTCTCCTGGTTGGAAACTGACATATAGATGTTCTCCTGGTTGGAAACTGACATATAGATGTTCTCCTGGTTGGAAACTGACATACAGGTGTTCTGGTTGGAAACTGACATACAGGTGTTCTCCTGGTTGGAAACTGACATACAGGTGTTCTCCTGGTTGGAAACTGACATATAGATGTTCTCCTGGTTGGAAACTGACATATAGATGTTCTGGTTGGAAACTGACATACAGGTGTTCTGGTTGGAAACTGACATATAGATGTTCTCCTGGTTGGAAACTGACATACAGGTGTTCTGGTTGGAAACTGACATATAGATGTTCCCCTGGTTGGAAACTGACATATAGATGTTCTGGTTGGAAACTGAAATACGGGTGTTCTGGTTGGAAACTGACATATAGATGTTCTCCTGGTTGGAAACTGACATACAGGTGTTCTGGTTGGAAACTGACATACAGGTGTTCTGGTTGGAAACTGACATATAGATGTTCTCCTGGTAGGAAACTGACATACAGGTGTTCTCCTGGTTGGAAACTGACATATAGATGTTCTCCTGGTTGGAAACTGACATATAGATGTTCTCCTGGTAGGAAACTGACATACAGGTGTTCTGGTTGGAAACTGACATATAGATGTTCTCCTGGTAGGAAACTGACATATAGATGTTCTCCTGGTTGGAAACTGACATATAGGTGTTCTCCTGGTTGGAAACTGACATATAGATGTTCTCCTGGTAGGAAACTGACATATAGATGTTCTCCTGGTAGGAAACTGACATATAGATGTTCTCCTGGTAGGAAACTGACATATAGATGTTCTCCTGGTAGGAAACTGACATACAGGTGTTCTGGTAGGAAACTGACATATAGATGTTCTCCTGGTTGGAAACTGACATATATATGTTCTCCTGGTTGGAAACTGACATATAGATGTTCTCCTGGTTGGAAACTGACATATAGATGTTCTCCTGGTTGGAAACTGACATACAGGTGTACTCCTGGTTGGAAACTGACATACAGGTGTACTCCTGGTAGGAAACTGTCACCCTCTCTCATCCCTGATGTCACCTGTGATGTCACCCCTGATGTTACCTGTGATGTCACCTGTGATGTCACCCCCCCCCGCTCCCTACCCCTCTATCCAGGCCGTGGTGGTGTCCAGGCTGGAGTGCTGGAGGGGTACGTGATCACAGTTAGGGGGGCCTATGGGTGGGGGTTTGTAGTGTAGACCTCCAGGAGGGTCTGTGGGTTGGGGCCCATGGAGGTCTGGATTAACCCCTCTGGTCCCTTTCCCATTGGCCCCGTTGGCTCGCGGGTTTCCGGTCAGTGTGGATTTACTGGCGTACAGAGAGTCCTCTTCCTGAGAGAGAGTCTAGAAGATAGAAGACACACTAAACAATCTGTATGGAAGAACTTTAAAAAACGATGTGCTGGTGAGCACAAATTGTTCAAAGGTGTGGAGAGTTGGTATAAGGTGGAGAGAGTTGGTATAAGGTGGAGAGAGTTGGTAGAAGGTGGAGAGAGTTGGTATAAGGTGGAGAGAGGGAGAGAGTTGGTAGAAGGTGGAGAGAGAGTTGGTATAAGGGTAGAGAGTTGGTATAAGGTGGAGAAAGTTGGTATAAGGTGGAGAGAGTTGGTATAAGGTGGAGAGAGAGTTGGTATAAGGTGGAGAGAGAGTTGGTATAAGGTGGAGAGAGTTGGTAGAAGGTGTGGAGAGAGTTGGTATAAGGTGGAGAGAGTTGGTAGAAGGTGGAGAGAGAGTTGGTATAAGGTGGAGAGAGTTGGTATAAGGTGGAGAGAGGGAGAGAGTTGGTAGAAGGTGGAGAGAGTTGGTAGAAGGTGTGGAGAGATTTGGTATAAGGTGGGGAGAGGGAGAGAGTTGGTAGAAGGTGGAGAGAGTTTGTAGAAGGTGTGGAGAGATTTGGTATAAGGTGAGGAGAGGGAGAGAGTTGGTAGAAGGTGTGGAGAGATTTGGTATAAGGTGGAGAGAGTTGGTAGAAGGTGGAGAGAGAGTCGGTAGAAGGTGGAGAGAGTTGGTAGAAGGTGGAGAGAGTTGGTATAAGGTGGAGAGAGTTGGTATAAGGTGGAGAGAGTTGGTATAAGGTGGAGAGAGAGTTGGTATAAGGTGGGGAGAGTTGGTATAAGTTGGAGAGAGTTGGTATAAGGTGGAGAGAGGGAGAGAGTTGGTAGAAGGTGGAGAGAGTTGGTAGAAGGTGTGGAGAGATTTGGTATAAGGTGGGGAGAGTTGATATAAGGTGGAGAGAGAGTTGGTATAAGGTGGAGAGAGAGTTGGTATAAGGTGGAGAGAGAGTTGGTATAAGGTGGAGAGAGAGAGTTGGTATAAGGTGGAGAGAGAGTTGGTATAAGGTGGGGAGAGAGTTTGTATAAGGTGGAGAGAGTTGGTATAAGGTCGAGAGAGAGTTGGTATAAGGTGGAGAGAGAGTTGGTATAATGTGGAGAGAGGGAGAGAGTTGGTAGAAGGTGGAGAGAGTTGGTAGAAGGTGTGGAGAGATTTGGTATAAGGTGGGGAGAGAGTTGGTATAAGGTGGAGAGAGAGTTGGTATAAGGTGGAGAGAGAGTTGGTATAAGGTGGAGAGAGAGTTGTTATAATGTGGAGAGAGGGAGAGAGTTGGTAGAAGGTGGAGAGAGAGTTGGTATAATGTGGAGAGAGGGAGAGAGTTGGTAGAAGGTGGAGAGAGTTGGTAGAAGGTTGGGAGAGTTGATATAAGGTGGGGAGAGAGTTGGTATAAGGTGGAGAGAGTTGGTAGAAGGTGTGGAGAGAGTTGGTATAAGGTGGAGAGAGTTGATATAAGGTGGAGAGAGTTGGTAGAAGGTGGAGAGAGAGTTGGTATAAGGTGGAGGGAGTTGGTATAAGGTGGAGAGAGGGAGAGAGTTGGTAGAAGGTGGAGAGAGTTGGTAGAAGGTGGGGAGAGTTGATATAAGGTGGGGAGAGAGTTGGTATAAGGTGGAGAGAGTTGGTAGAAGGTGTGGAGAGAGTTGGTATAAGGTGGAGAGAGTTGATATAAGGTGGAGAGAGTTGGTAGAAGGTGGAGAGAGAGTTGGTATAAGGTGGAGGGAGTTGGTATAAGGTGGAGAGAGGGAGAGAGTTGGTAGAAGGTGGAGAGAGTTGGTATAAGGTGTAGAGAGAGTTGGTAGAAGGTGGGGAGAGGGAGAGAGTTGGTACAAGGTGGAGAGAGAGTTGGTAGAAGGTGGAGAGAGGGAGAGAGTTGGTATAAGGTGGAGAGAGAGTTGGTATAAGGTGGAGAGAGAGTTGGTATAAGGTGGAGAGAGAGTTGGTATAAGGTGGGGAGAGAGTTGGTATAAGGTGGAGAGAGAGTTGGTATAAGGTGGATAGAGTTGGTATAAGGTGGAGAGAGAGTTGGTATAAGGTGGAGAGAGTTGGTATAAGGTGGGGAGAGAGTTGGTATAAGGTGTAGAGAGAGTTGGTATAAGTGGAGAGAGATGGTATAAGGTGGGGAGAGAGTTGGTATAAGGTGGAGAGAGAGTTGGTATGAGGTGGAGAGAGAGTTGGTATAATGGAGAGAGGGAGAGAGTTGGTAGAAGGTGGAGAGAGAGTTGGTATAAGGTGGAGAGAGAGTTGGTATAATGTGAGAGAGGGAGAGAGTTGGTATAAGGTGGAGAGAGAGTTGGTATAAGGTGGAGAGAGTTGGTATAAGGTGGAGAGAGAGTTGGTATAAGGTGGGGAGAGAGTTGGTATAAGGTGGAGAGAGTTGGTATAAGGTGGGGAGAGAGTTGGTATAAGGTGGAGAGAGAGTTGGTATAAGTGGAGAGAGATGGTATAAGGTGGAGAGAGCTGGTATAAGGTGGAGAGAGAGTTGGTATAAGGTGGAGAGAGAGTTGGTAGAAGGTGGAGAGAGAGTTGGTATAAGGTGGAGAGAGAGTTGGTATAAGGTGGAGAGAGAGTTGGTATAAGGTGGAGAGAGAGTTGGTATAAGGTGGAGAGAGAGTTGGTATAAGGTGGAGAGAGTTGGTATAAGGTGGAGAGAGAGTTGGTATAAGGTGGTCCTTCTGTAGCACAGTTGGTAGAGCATGGCGCTTGTAACGCCAGGGTAGTGGGTTCGATTCCCGGGACCACCC
The DNA here is from genome assembly GCF_023373465.1 of Oncorhynchus keta. NCBI lineage: Eukaryota > Metazoa > Chordata > Actinopteri > Salmoniformes > Salmonidae > Oncorhynchus > Oncorhynchus keta. Next base: position 5,184 of record NW_026280189.1, on the reverse strand, counting down.
ATACGTAGAATGTATGCACACATGACTGTAAGTCGCTTTGGATAAAAGCGTCTGCTAAATGGCATATATTATTATTATTATAGGTGGAGAGAGAGTTGGTATAAGGTGGAGAGAGAGTTGGTATAAGGTGGAGAGAGTTGGTATAAGGTGGAGAGAGAGTTGGTATAAGGTGGAGAGAGAGTTGGTATAAGGTGGAGAGAGAGTTGGTATAAGGTGGAGAGAGTTGGTATAAGGTGGAGAGAGTTGGTATAAGGTGGAGAGAGAGTTGGTATAAGGTGGAGAGAGAGTTGGTATAAGGTGGAGAGAGTTGGTATAAGGTGGAGAGAGAGTTGGTATAAGGTGGAGAGAGTTGGTATAAGGTGGAGAGAGAGTTGGTAGAAGGTGGAGAGAGAGTTGGTATAAGGTGGAGAGAGAGTTGGTATAAGGTGGAGAGAGAGTTGAGAGTTGGTATAAGGTGGAGAGAGAGTAGGTAGAAGGTGGAGAGAGTTGGTAGAAGGTGGAGAGAGTTGGTATAAGGTGGAGAGAGAGTTGGTATAAGGTGGAGAGAGAGTTGGTATAAGGTGGAGAGAGAGTTGGTATAAGGTGGAGAGAGAGTTGGTATAAGGTGGAGAGAGAGTTGGTATAAGGTGGAGAGAGAGTTGGTATAAGGTGGAGAGAGAGTTGGTAGAAGGTGGAGAGAGAGTTGAAAAACAAAGCCGGCGATGGACACCACTCAGTAAACGGAGTAGAATAATGGGATGTGCAGAGAGAGGTACCAGACAAAGTCAATCAGACCAGGCTGTGTTGAGAGAGGTACCAGACAAAGTCAATCAGACCAGGCTGTGTTGAGAGAGGTACCAGACAAAGTCAATCAGACCAGGCTGTGTTGAGAGAGGTACCAGACAAAGTCAATCAGACCAGGCTGTGTTGAGAGAGGTACCAGACAAAGTCAATCAGACCAGGCTGTGTTGAGAGAGGTACCAGACAAAGTCAATCAGATCAGGCTGTGTTGAGAGAGGTACCAGACAAAGTCAATCAGACCAGGCTGTGTTGAGAGAGGTACCAGACAAAGTCAATCAGACCAGGCTGTGTTGAGAGAGGTACAAGACAAAGTCAATCAGATCAGGCTGTGTTGAGAGAGGTACCAGACAAAGTCAATCAGATCAGGCTGTGTTGAGAGAGGTATCAGACAAAGTCAATCAGACCAGGCTGTGTTGAGAGAGGTACCAGACAAAGTCAATCAGATCAGGCTGTGTTGAGAGAGGTACCAGACAAAGTCAATCAGACCAGGCTGTGTTGAGAGAGGTACCAGACAAAGTCAATCAGATCAGGCTGTGTTGAGAGAGGTACCAGACAAAGTCAATCAGACCAGGCTGTGTTGAGAGAGGTACCAGACAAAGTCAATCAGATTATGCTGTGTTGAGAGAGGTACCAGACAAAGTCAATCAGACCAGGCTGTGTTGAGAGAGGTACCAGACAAAGTCAATCAGACCAGGCTGTGTTGAGAGAGGTACCAGACAAAGTCAATCAGATCAGGCTGTGTTGAGAGGTACCAGACAAAGTCAATCAGATCAGGCTGTGTTGAGAGAGGTACCAGACAAAGTCAATCAGATCAGGCTGTGTTGAGAGAGGTACCAGACAAAGTCAATCAGATTAGGCTGTGTTGAGAGAGGTACCAGACAAAGTCAATCAGACCAGGCTGTGTTGAGAGAGGTACCAGACAAAGTCAATCAGATCAGGCTGTGTTGAGAGAGGTACTAGACAAAGTCAATCAGATCAGGCTGTGTTGAGAGAGGTACCAGACAAAGTCCAGGCTGTGTTGAGAGGTACCAGACAAAGTCAATCAGATCAGGCTGTGTTGAGAGAGGTACTAGACAAAGTCAATCAGATCAGGCTGTGTTGAGAGAGGTACCAGACAAAGTCCAGGCTGTGTTGAGAGAGGTACCAGACAAAGTCAATCAGATCAGGCTGTGTTGAGAGAGGTATCAGACAAAGTCAATCAGACCAGGCTGTGTTGAGAGAGGTACCAGACAAAGTCAATCAGATCAGGCTGTGTTGAGAGAGGTACCAGACAAAGTCAATCAGACCAGGCTGTGTTGAGAGAGGTACCAGACAAAGTCAATCAGACCAGGCTGTGTTGAGAGAGGTAACAGACAAAGTCAATCAGACCAGGCTGTGTTGAGAGAGGTACCAGACAAAGTCAATCAGATCAGGCTGTGTTGAGAGAGGTACCAGACAAAGTCAATCAGATCAGGCTGTGTTGAGAGAGGTACCAGACAAAGTCAATCAGATTAGGCTGTGTTGAGAGAGGTACCAGACAAAGTCAATCAGATCAGGCTGTGTTGAGAGAGGTACTAGACAAAGTCAATCAGATCAGGCTGTGTTGAGAGAGTACCAGACAAAGTCCAGGCTGTGTTGAGAGAGGTACCAGACAAAGTCAATCAGACCAGGCTGTGTTGAGAGAGGTACCAGACAAAGTCAATCAGACCAGGCTGTGTTGAGAGAGGTACCAGACAAAGTCAATCAGACCAGGCTGTGTTGAGAGAGTACCAGACAAAGTCAATCAGACCAGGCTGTGTTGAGAGAGGTACCAGACAAAGTCAATCAGATTAGGCTGTGTTGAGAGAGTACCAGACAAAGTCAATCAGACCAGGCTGTGTTGAGAGAGGTACCAGACAAAGTCAATCAGATTAGGCTGTGTTGAGAGAGGTACCAGACAAAGTCAATCAGATCAGGCTGTGTTGAGAGAGGTACCAGACAAAGTCAATCAGACCAGGCTGTGTTGAGAGAGGTACCAGACAAAGTCAATCAGATCAGGCTGTGTTGAGAGAGGTACCAGACAAAGTCAATCAGATCAGGCTGTGTTGAGAGAGTACCAGACAAAGTCAATCAGACCAGGCTGTGTTGAGAGAGGTACCAGACAAAGTCAATCAGATCAGGCTGTGTTGAGAGAGGTACCAGACAAAGTCAATCAGACCAGGCTGTGTTGAGAGAGGTACCAGACAAAGTCAATCAGACCAGGCTGTGTTGAGAGGTACCAGACAAAGTCTATCAGATCAGGCTGTGTTGAGAGAGGTACCAGACAAAGTCAATCAGACCAGGCTGTGTTGAGAGAGGTACCAGACAAAGTCAATCAGATCAGGCTGTGTTGAGAGAGGTACCAGACAAAGTCAATCAGACCAGGCTGTGTTGAGAGAGGTACCAGACAAAGTCAATCAGATCAGGCTGTGTTGAGAGAGGTACCAGACAAAGTCAATCAGACCAGGCTGTGTTGAGAGAGGTACCAGACAAAGTCAATCAGACCAGGCTGTGTTGAGAGAGGTACCAGACAAAGTCAATCAGACCAGGCTGCGTTGAGAGAGGTAACAGACAAAGTCAATCAGACCAGGCTGTGTTGAGAGAGGTACCAGACAAAGTCAATCAGATCAGGCTGTGTTGAGAGAGGTACCAGACAAAGTCAATCAGATCAGGCTGTGTTGAGAGAGGTACCAGACAAAGTCAATCAGACCAGGCTGTGTTGAGAGAGGTACCAGACAAAGTCAATCAGACCAGGCTGTGTTGAGAGAGGTACCAGACAAAGTCAATCAGATCAGGCTGTGTTGAGAGAGGTACCAGACAAAGTCAATCAGACCAGGCTGTGTTGAGAGAGGTACCAGACAAAGTCAATCAGATCAGGCTGTGTTGAGAGAGGTACCAGACAAAGTCAATCAGATCAGGCTGTGTTGAGAGAGGTACCAGACAAAGTCAATCAGACCAGGCTGTGTTGAGAGAGGTACCAGACAAAGTCAATCAGACCAGGCTGTGTTGAGAGAGGTACCAGACAAAGTCAATCAGACCAGGCTGTGTTGAGAGAGGTACCAGACAAAGTCAATCAGACCAGGCTGTGTTGAGAGAGGTACCAGACAAAGAGAGAGGCATAAAACAGGGTAGTAAACAGGATAGGTTGGGGAGGATACAGGAAGGGTGGGTGTGTGTGTATGTGTGTGTGTGTGCGTGCGTGCGTGCGTGCGTGCGTGCGTGTGTGTGTGTGTGTACTGACACTTACCCAGTCAGTTAGTATGAGCTCTGTTGTGTCCTCCGGTTTCAGATCCCAGGTTGTCTTGGCATGCAATCTCCTGTGTGTACAACCATATATCAGTCTCCTGTGTTTACAACCATATATCAGTCTCCTGTGTTTACAACCATATATCAGTCTCCTGTGTTTACAACCATATATCAGTCTCCTGTGTTTACAACCATATATCAGTCTCCTGTGTTTACAACCATATATCAGTCTCCTGTGTTTACAACCATATATCAGTCTCCTGTGTTTACCATATATCATTCATTATCTGGATAACCTGATGTCTGCCAAATACTGAACAGGATAATGTTATGGAACAGTGTTCTTACACTCAGCAGCACGGTATGAGGGATGTACGACTGACCTGGCAATGACACATGTTACGACGCACAGCAACAGCATCCCAGCAGCACCTGCCCCAGCTCCCACCAACAGAGACAGCACCTGGTAACCTACGGTCAGAAGGATGAGACATGAAAGAGACCGGGAGACCAGCTCTCTCTCACTTGTTTCTGTCTGTTCCACTTCAGCTCCATCTGTCTTTCTCATTACCTGTCCAGGTGTGTTACCTGTTGACGTGGAACTGTCTAAGCTATCCTTCCTCAGAGGATTCTGTTCCACTTCAGCTCCATCTGTCTTTCTCTTTACCTACCCAGGTGTGTCTTACCTGTGGAGGTGGCACAGAGTTGCAGCCTGGCAGAGTCCTGACAGTTGGAGCTGTCCCTATTTATCTCTCACCTGACCCTTTACCTAGCCAGGTGTGTCTTACCTGTGGAGGTGGCACAGAGTTGCAGCCTGGCAGAGTCCTGACAGTTGGAGCTGTCCCTATTTATCTCTCACCTGACCCTTTACCTAGCCAGGTGTGTCTTACCTGTGGAGGTGGCACAGAGTTGCAGCCTGGCAGAGTCCTGACAGTTGGAGCTGTCCCTATTTATCTCTCACCTGACCCTTTACCTACCCAGGTGTCTTACCTGTGGAGGTGTCTTACTTGTGGTGGTGTGTCTTACCTGTGGAGGTGTGTCTTACCTGTGGAGGTGTCTCTTACTTGTGGAGGTGTGTCTTACCTATGGAAGTGTGTCTTACCTATGGAGGTGTGTCTTACCTGTGGAGGTGGGTCTTACCTGTGGTGTGTCTTACCTGTG